>NC_134177.1:27055893-27282893 GCF_964188355.1 Buteo buteo
GGGGATCTGTGCTTTCCCAGAGATGTCATAACTCACGGTGCTCGTTCCCGGCAGAGCCTGTTTCAAAAAAGGCAAACGTCTGGCTATTCCTCATACAAGGAAGGGGACAGCCCTGAAAGATGTTGATGATCTTCACCTTCCCTTGGCAGCCTATTCACAGGCACAACAGCACTGGTGATCTGTGCTTTCCCAGAGATGTCATATCTCATGGTGTTTGTTCCCGGCAGAACCTGTTTCCGCAAAGGCAAATATCCGGAACATTCTCCCACAAGGAAAGAGAGAGCCCTGAAAGATGTTGCTGGTCCTCACCTTCCCTTGGCAGCCTATTCACAGGCACAACAGCACTGGGGATCTGTGCTTTCCCAGAGATGTCATATCTCATGGTGCTCGTTCTCAGCAGAGCCTGTTTCAAAAAAAGGCAAACGTCTGGCTATTCCTCCTATAAGAAATGTGCCAGCCCTGAAAGCTGTTGCTGGTCCTCACCTTCCCTTGGCAGCCTATTCACAGGCACAACAGCACTGGGGATCTGTGCTTTCCCAGAGATGTCATATCTCACGGTGCTCGTTCTCGGCAGAGCCTGTTTCCGAAAAGGCAAACGTCTGGCTATTCGTCCTACAAGAAATGTGCCAGCCCTGAAAGCTGTTGCTGGTCCTCACCTTCCCTTGGCAGCCTATTCACAGGCACAACAGCACTGGGGATCTGTGCTTTCCCAGAGATGTCATATCTCACGGTGCTCGTTCTCGGCAGAGCCTGTTTCCGAAAAGGCAAACATCTGGCTATTCCTCCTATAAGAAATGTGGCAGCCCTGAAAGCTGTTGCTGGTCCTCACCTTCCCTTGGCAGCCTATTCACAGGCACAACAGCACTGGGGATCTGTGCTTTCCCAGAGATGTCATATCTCACGGTGCTCGTTCTCGGCAGAGCCTGTTTCCGAAAAGGCAAACGTCCGGATCCTTCTCCCACAAGGAAGGGGACAGCCCTGAAAGCTGTTGCTGGTCCTCACCTTCCCTTGGCAGCCTATTCACAGGCACAACAGCACTGGGGATCTGTGCTTTCCCAGAGATGTCATATCTCATGTTGCTCGTTCTCAGCACAGCCTGTTTCCGAAAACTCAAACGTCCGGATCCTTCTCCCACAAGGAAAGGGACAGCCCTGAAAGATGTCGATGATCTTCACCTTCCCTTGGCAGCCTATTCACAGGCACAACAGCACTGGGGATCTGTGCTTTCCCAGAGATGTCATATCTCATGGTGCTCGTTCTCGGCAGTGCCTGTTTCTGAAAAGGCAAACGTCTAGCTATTCCTCCTACAAGGAATGTGCCAGCTCTGAAAGATGTTGCTGGTCCTCACCTTCCCTTGGCAGCCTATTCACAGGCACAACAGCACTGGGGATCTGTGCTTTCCCAGAGATGTCATATGTCACGGTGCTCGTTCTCGGCAGAGCCTGTTTCCGAAAAGGCAAACTTCTGGCTATTCCTCCTACAAGAAATATGCCAGCCCTGAAATATCTTGCTGGTCTTCAGCTTCCCTTGGCAGCCTATTCACAGGCACAACAGCACTGGGGATCTGTGCTTTCCCAGAGATGTCATATCTCATGATGCTCGTTCTCAGCAGAGCCTGTTTCAGAAAAGGCAATCGTCCGGATCCGTCTCCCAAAATCAATGTGCCAGCCCTGAAAGGTGTTGCTGGGCTTCACCTTCCATGGTAGCCTATTCACAGGCACAATAGCACTGGGCATTTGTGCTTTCCCAGAGATGTCATATCTCACAGTGTTCGTTCTCGGCAGAGCCTGTTTCCGAAAAGGCAAACGTCTGACTATTCCTCCTACAAGAAATGTGCCAGCCCTGAAAGCTGTTGCTGGTCCTCACCTTCCCTTGGCAGCCTATTCACAGGCACAACAGCACTGGGGATCTGTGCTTTCCCAGAGATGTCGTTTCTCATGGTGCTCGTTCTCGGAAGAGCCTGTTTCCGAAAAGGCAAACGTCCGGATCCGTCTCCCACAAACAATGTGCCAGCCCTGAAAGATGTTGATGGTCCTCACCTTCCCTTGGCAGCCTATTCACAGGCACAACAGCACTGGGAATCTGTCCTTTCCCAGAGATGTCAGTTCTCATGGAGTTTGTGCCCGGCAGAGCCTGTTTCTGCAAAGGCAAACGTCCGGATCCTTTTCCCGCAAGGAAGGGGAGACACCTGAAAGATGTTGCTGGTCCTCACCTTCCCTTGGCTGCATATTCACAGGCACAAAAGCACTGGTGTTCTGTCCTTTCCCAGAGATGTCATTTCTCATGGTGCTTGTTCTCGGCAGAGCATGTTTCCGAAAAGTCAAACGTCTGGCTATTCCTCCTACAAGAAATGTGCCAGCCCTGAAAGTTGTTGCTGGTCTTCACCTTCCCTTGGCAGCCTATTCACAGGCACAACAGCACTGGAGATCTGTGCTTTCCCAGAGATGTCATATCTCACGGTGCTCGTTCTCGGCAGAGCCTGTTTCAAAAAAGGTAAACATCTGGCTATTCCTCCTACAAGGAATGTACCAGCCCTGAAAGGTGTTGCTGGTCCTCACCTTCCCTTGGCAGCCTATTCACAGGCACAACAGCACTGGGGATCTGTGCTTTCCCAGAGATGTCATATCTCACGGTGCTCGTTCTCGGCAGAGCCTGTTTCCTAAAAGGCAAACGTCTGGCTATTCCTCCCACAAGGAAGGTGCTAGCCCTGAAAGATGTTGCTGGTCCTCACCTTCCCTTGGCAGCCTATTCACAGGCACAACAGCACTGGGGATTTGTGCTTTCCCAGAGATGTCATATCTCATGATGCTCGTTCTCAGAAGAGCCTGTTTCAGAAAAGGTAATTGTCCGGATCCTTCTCCCACATGGAAGGGGACAGCCCTGAAAGATGTTGCTGGTCTTCAGCTTCCCTTGACAGCCTATTCACAGGCACAACAGCACTGGGGATCTGTGCTTTTCCAGAGATGTCATATCTCACGGTGCTCGTTCACGACAGAACCTGTTTCAAAAAAGGCAAACGTCTGGCTATTCCTCATACAAGGAAGGGGACAGCCCTGAAAGATGTTGATGATCTTCACCTTCCCTTGGCAGCCTATTCACAGGCACAACAGCACTGGTGATCTGTGCTTTCCCAGAGATGTCATATCTCATGGTGTTTGTTCCCGCAGAACCTGTTTCCGCAAAGGCAAATATCCGGAACATTCTCCCACAAGGAAAGAGAGAGCCCTGAAAGATGTTGCTGGTCCTCACCTTCCCTTGGCAGCCTATTCACAGGCACAACAGCACTGGGGATCTGTGCTTTCCCAGAGATGTCATATCTCACGGTGCTCGTTCTCGGCAGAGCCTGTTTCCGAAAAGGCAAACGTCTGGCTATTCGTCCTACAAGAAATGTGCCAGCCCTGAAAGCTGTTGCTGGTCCTCACCTTCCCTTGGCAGCCTATTCACAGGCACAACAGCACTGGGGATCTGTGCTTTCCCAGAGATGTCATATCTCACGGTGCTCGTTCTCGGCAGAGCCTGTTTCCGAAAAGGCAAACGTCTGGCTATTCGTCCTACAAGAAATGTGCCAGCCCTGAAAGCTGTTGCTGGTCCTCACCTTCCCTTGGCAGCCTATTCACAGGCACAACAGCACTGGGGATCTGTGCTTTCCCAGAGATGTCATATCTCACGGTGCTCGTTCTCGGCAGAGCCTGTTTCCGAAAAGGCAAACATCTGGCTATTCCTCCTATAAGAAATGTGGCAGCCCTGAAAGCTGTTGCTGGTCCTCACCTTCCCTTGGCAGCCTATTCACAGGCACAACAGCACTGGGGATCTGTGCTTTCCCAGAGATGTCATATCTCATGGTGCTCGTTCTCGGCAGAGCCTGTTTCCGAAAAGGCAAACGTCCGGATCCTTCTCCCACAAGGAAGGGGACAGCCCTGAAAGCTGTTGCTGGTCCTCACCTTCCCTTGGCAGCCTATTCACAGGCACAACAGCACTGGGGATCTGTGCTTTCCCAGAGATGTCATATCTCATGGTGCTCGTTCTCAGCACAGCCTGTTTCCGAAAACTCAAACGTCCGGATCCTTCTCCCACAAGGAAAGGGACAGCCCTGAAAGATGTCGATGATCTTCACCTTCCCTTGGCAGCCTATTCACAGGCACAACAGCACTGGGGATCTGTGCTTTCCCAGAGATGTCATATCTCATGGTGCTCGTTCTCGGCAGTGCCTGTTTCCGAAAAGGCAAACGTCTAGCTATTCCTCCTACAAGGAATGTGCCAGCTCTGAAAGATGTTGCTGGTCCTCACCTTCCCTTGGCAGCCTATTCACAGGCACAACAGCACTGGGGATCTGTGCTTTCCCAGAGATGTCATATGTCACGGTGCTCGTTCTCGGCAGAGCCTGTTTCCGAAAAGGCAAACGTCTGGCTATTCCTCCCACAAGGAAGGTGCTAGCCCTGAAAGATGTTGCTGGTCCTCACCTTCCCTTGGCAGCCTATTCACAGGCACAACAGCACTGGGGATTTGTGCTTTCCCAGAGATGTCATATCTCATGATGCTCGTTCTCAGAAGAGCCTGTTTCAGAAAAGGTAATTGTCCGGATCCTTCTCCCACATGGAAGGGGACAGCCCTGAAAGATGTTGCTGGTCTTCAGCTTCCCTTGACAGCCTATTCACAGGCACAACAGCACTGGGAATCTGTGCTTTTCCAGAGATGTCATATCTCACGGTGCTCGTTCTCGACAGAGCCTGTTTCCGAAAAGGGAAACATCTGGCTATTCCTTCTACAAGAAATGTGCCAGCCCTGAAAGATGTTGCTGGTCCTCACCTTCCCTTGGCAGCCTATTCACAGGCACAACAGCACTGGGGATCTGTGCTTTCCCAGAGATGTCATATCTCACGGTGCTCGTTCTCGGCAGAGCCTGTTTCCGAAAAGGCAAACGTCTGGCTATTCGTCCTACAAGAAATGTGCCAGCCCTGAAAGCTGTTGCTGGTCCTCACCTTCCCTTGGCAGCCTATTCACAGGCACAACAGCACTGGGGATCTGTGCTTTCCCAGGGATGTCATATCTCACGGTGCTCGTTCTCGGCAGAGCCTGTTTCCGAAAAGGCAAACATCTGGCTATTCCTCCTGTAAGAAATGTGGCAGCCCTGAAAGCTGTTGCTGGTCCTCACCTTCCCTTGGCAGCCTATTCACAGGCACAACAGCACTGGGGATCTGTGCTTTCCCAGAGATGTCATATCTCATGGTGCTCGTTCTCGGCAGAGCCTGTTTCCGAAAAGGCAAACGTCCGGATCCTTCTCCCACAAGGAAGGGGACAGCCCTGAAAGCTGTTGCTGGTCCTCACCTTCCCTTGGCAGCCTATTCACAGGCACAACAGCACTGGGGATCTGTGCTTTCCCAGAGATGTCATATCTCATGGTGCTCGTTCTCGGCAGAGCCTGTTTCCGAAAAGGCAAACGTCCGGATCCTTCTCCCACAAGGAAGGGGACAGCCCTGAAAGCTGTTGCTGGTCCTCACCTTCCCTTGGCAGCCTATTCACAGGCACAACAGCAGTGGGGATCTGTGCTTTCCCAGAGATGTCATATCTCATGTTGCTCGTTCTCAGCACAGCCTGTTTCCGAAAACTCAAACGTCCGGATCCTTCTCCCACAAGGAAAGGGACAGCCCTGAAAGATGTCGATGATCTTCACCTTCCCTTGGCAGCCTATTCACAGGCACAACAGCACTGGGGATCTGTGCTTTCCCAGAGATGTCATATCTCATGGTGCTCGTTCTCGGCAGTGCCTGTTTCCGAAAAGGCAATCGTCTAGCTATTCCTCCTACAAGGAATGTGCCAGCTCTGAAAGATGTTGCTGGTCCTCACCTTCCCTTGGCAGCCTATTCACAGGCACAACAGCACTGGGGATCTGTGCTTTCCCAGAGATGTCATATGTCACGGTGCTCGTTCTCGGCAGAGCCTGTTTCCGAAAAGGCAAACTTCTGGCTATTCCTCCTACAAGAAATATGCCAGCCCTGAAATATCTTGCTGGTCTTCAGCTTCCCTTGGCAGCCTATTCACAGGCACAACAGCACTGGGGATCTGTGCTTTCCCAGAGATGTCATATCTCATGATGCTCGTTCTCAGCAGAGCCTGTTTCAGAAAAGGCAATCGTCCGGATCCGTCTCCCAAAAACAATGTGCCAGCCCTGAAAGGTGTTGCTGGTCTTCACCTTCCATGGTAGCCTATTCACAGGCACAACAGCACTGGGGATCTGTGCTTTCCCAGAGATGTCATATCTCACAGTGTTCGTTCTCGGCAGAGCCTGCTTCCGAAAAGGCAAACGTCTGGCTATTCCTCCCACAAGGAAGGTGCTAGCCCTGAAAGATGTTGCTGGTCCTCACCTTCCCTTGGCAGCCTATTCACAGGCACAACAGCACTGGGGATTTGTGCTTTCCCAGAGATGTCATATCTCATGATGCTCGTTCTCAGAAGAGCCTGTTTCAGAAAAGGTAATTGTCCGGATCCTTCTCCCACATGGAAGGGGACAGCCCTGAAAGATGTTGCTGGTCTTCAGCTTCCCTTGACAGCCTATTCACAGGCACAACAGCACTGGGAATCTGTGCTTTTCCAGAGATGTCATATCTCACGGTGCTCGTTCTCGACAGAGCCTGTTTCCGAAAAGGGAAACATCTGGCTATTCCTTCTACAAGAAATGTGCCAGCCCTGAAAGATGTTGCTGGTCCTCACCTTCCCTTGGCAGCCTATTCACAGGCACAACAGCACTGGGGATCTGTGCTTTCCCAGAGATGTCATATCTCACGGTGCTCGTTCTCGGCAGAGCCTGTTTCCGAAAAGGCAAACGTCCGGATCCTTCTCCCACATGGAAGGGGACAGCCCTGAAAGCTGTTGCTGGTCTTCAGCTTCCCTTGGCAGCCTATTCACAGGCAGAAAAGCAGTGGTGTTCTGTCCTTTCCCAGAGATGTCGTTTCTCATGGTGCTTGTTCTCGGCAGAGCCTGTTTCCGAAAAGTCAAACGTCAGGATCCTTCTCTCAGATGGAAGGGGACACCCCTAAAAGGTGTTGCTGGGCTTCACCTTCCCTTGGCAGCCTATTCACAGGCACAACAGCACTGGGGATATGTGCTTTCCCAGAGATGTCATATCTCATGTGCTCGTTCTCGGCAGAGCCTGTTTCCGAAAAGGCAAACGTCTGGCTATTCCTCCTACAAGAAATGTGGCAGCCCTGAAAGCTGTTGCTGGTCCTCACCTTCCCTTGGCAGCCTATTCACAGGCACAACAGCACTGGGGATCTGTGCTTTCCCAGAGATGTCTTTTCTAATGGTGCTCGTTCTCGGCAGAGCCTGTTTCCGAAAAGGCAATTGTCCAGATCCGTCTGCCACAAACAATGTGCCAGCCCGGAAAGATGTTGCTGGTCCTCACCTTCCCTTGGCTGCGTATTCACAGGCACAACAGCACTGGGGATCTGTGCTTTCCCAGAGATGTCATATCTCATGTTGCTCGTTCTCAGCACAGCCTGTTTCCGAAAACTCAAACGTCCGGATCCTTCTCCCACAAGGAAAGGGACAGCCCTGAAAGATGTCGATGATCTTCACCTTCCCTTGGCAGCCTATTCACAGGCACAACAGCACTGGGGATCTGTGCTTTCCCAGAGATGTCATATCTCATGGTGCTCGTTCTCGGCAGTGCCTGTTTCCGAAAAGGCAAACGCCTAGCTATTCCTCCTACAAGGAATGTGCCAGCTCTGAAAGCTGTTGCTGGTCCTCACCTTCCCTTGGCAGCCTATTCACAGGCACAACAGCACTGGGGATCTGTGCTTTCCCAGAGATGTCATATCTCACGGTGCTCGTTCTCGGCAGAGCCTGTTTCCGAAAAGGCAAACTTCTGGCTATTCCTCCTACAAGAAATATGCCAGCCCTGAAATATCTTGCTGGTCTTCAGCTTCCCTTGGCAGCCTATTCACAGGCACAACAGCACTGGGGATCTGTGCTTTCCCAGAGATGTCATATCTCATGATGCTCGTTCTCAGCAGAGCCTGTTCCAGAAAAGGCAATCGTCCGGATCCGTCTCCCAAAAACAATGTGCCAGCCCTGAAAGGTGTTGCTGGTCTTCACCTTCCCTTGGTAGCCTATTCACAGGCACAATAGCACTGGGCATTTGTGCTTTCCCAGAGATGTCATATCTCACAGTGTTCGTTCTCGGCAGAGCCTGTTTCCGAAAAGGCAAACGTCTGGCTATTCCTCCTACTAAAAATGTGCCAGCCCTGAAAGATGTTGCTGGTCCTCACCTTCACTTGGCAGCCTATTCACAGGCACAACAGCACTGGGGATCTGTGCTTTCCCAGAGATGTCGTTTCTCATGGTGCTCGTTCTCGGAAGAGCCTGTTTCCGAAAAGGCAAACGTCCGGATCCGTCTCCCACAAACAATGTGCCAGCCCTGAAAGATGTTGCTGGTCCTCACCTTCCCTTGGCAGCCTATTCACAGGCACAACAGCACTGGGAATCTGTCCTTTCCCAGAGATGTCAATTCTCATGGAGTTTGTGCCCGGCAGAGCCTGTTTCTGCAAAGGCAAACGTCCGGATCCTTTTCCCGCAAGGAAGGGGAGAGACCTGAAAGATGTTGCTGGTCCTCACCTTCCCTTGGCTGCATATTCACAGGCACAAAAGCACTGGTGTTCTGTCCTTTCCCAGAGATGTCATTTCTCATGGTGCTTGTTCTCGGCAGAGCCTGTTTCCGAAAAGGCAAACGTCTGGCTATTCCTCCTACAAGAAATGTGGCAGCCCTAAAAGGTGTTGATGGTCTTCACCTTCCCTTGGCAACCTCTTTACAGGCACAACAGCACTGGGGATCTGTGCTTTCCCAGAGATGTCATATCTCACGGTGCTCGTTCTCGGCAGAGCCTGTTTCCGAAAAGGGAAACGTCTGGCTATTCCTCCTACAAGAAATGTGCCAGCCCTGAAAGATGTTGCTGGTCTTCACCTTCCCTTGGCAGCCTATTCACAGGCACAACAGCACTGGAGATCTGTGCTTTCCCAGAGATGTCATATCTCACGGTGCTCGTTCTCGGCAGAGCCTGTTTCCGAAAAGGCAAACGTCTGGCTATTCCTCCCACAAGAAATGTGCCAGCCCTGAAAGATGTTGCTGGTCCTCACCTTCCCTTGGCAGCCTATTCACAGGCACAACAGCACTGGGGATTTGTGCTTTCCCAGAGATGTCATATCTCATGATGCTCGTTCTCAGAAGAGCCTGTTTCAGAAAAGGCAATTGTCCGGATCCTTCTCCCACTTGGAAGGGGACAGCCCTGAAAGATGTTGCTGGTCCTCACCTTCCCTTGGCAGCCTATTCACAGGCACAATAGCACTGGGGATCTGTGCTTTCCCAGAGATGTCATATCTCATGATGCTCGTTCTCGGCATAGCCTGTTTCAAAAAAGGCAAACATCTGGCTATTCCTCCTACAAGGAATGTGCCAGCCCTGAAAGATGTTGATGATCTTCACCTTCCCTTGGCTGCCTATTCACAGGCACAACAGCACTGGGGATCTGTGCTTTTCCAGAGATGTCATATCTCATGGTGCTCGTTCTCGGCAGAGCCTGTTTCCGAAAAGGCAATTGTCCAGATCCGTCTGCCACAAACAATGTGCCAGCCCTGAAAGATGTTGCTGGTCCTCACCTTCCCTTGGCTGCGTATTCACAGGCACAACAGCACTGGGGATTTGTGCTTTCCCAGAGATGTCATTTCTCATGGTGTTTGTTCCCGGCTGAGCCTGTTTCCGCAAAGGCAAACGTCCGGATCCTTCTCCCACAAGGAAGGGGAGAGCCATGAAAGATGTTCCTGGTCCTCACCTTCCCTTGGCTGCGTATTCACAGCCACAACAGCACTGGGGATCTGTGCTTTCCCAGAGATGTCATATCTCATGATGCTCGTTCTCAGCACAGCCTGGCTCCGAAAACTCAAACGTCCGGATCCTTCTCCCACAAGGAAGGGGACAGCCCTGAAAGATGTCGATGATCTTCACCTTCCCTTGGCAGCCTATTCACAGGCACAACAGCACTGGGGATCTGTGCTTTTCCAGAGATGTCATATCTCACGGTGCTCGTTCTCGGCAGAGCCTGTTTCCGAAAAGGCAAACTTCTAGGTATTCCTCCTACAAGTAATTTGCCAGCCCTGAAAGATGTTGCTGGTCCTCACCTTCCCTTGGCAGCCTATTCACAGGCACGACAGCACTGGGGATCTGTGCTTTCCCAGAAAAGTCATATCTCACGGTGCTCGTTCTCGGCAGAGCCTGTTTCCGCAAAGGCAAACGTCCGGATCCTTCTCCCACAAGAAATGTGCAGGCCCTAAAAGGTGTTGCTGGTTTTCACCTTCCCTTGGCAGCCTATTCACAGACACAACAGCACTGGGGATCTGTGCTTTCCCAGAGATGTCGTTTCTCATGGTGCTCCTTATCGGCAGAGCCTGTTTCCGAAAAGGCAAACGTCCGTCTCCTTCTCCCACATGGAAGGGGACAGCCCTAAAAAATGTTGCTGGTCTTTACCTTCCCTTGGCAGCCTATTCACAGGCACAACAGCACTGGGGATCTGTGCTCTCCCAGAGATGTCATTTCTCATGGTGTTTGTTCTCAGCAGAGCCTGTTTCCAAAAAGGCAAACGTCCGGATCCTTCTCCCGCAAGGAACGGGAGAGCCCTGAAAGGTGTTGCTGGCTTTCACCTTCCCTTGGCAGCCTATTCACAGGCACAATAGCACTGCGCATTTGTGCTTTCCCAGAGATGTCATATCTCATGGTGTTCGTTTTCGGCAGACCCTGTTTCCGAAAAAGCAAATGTCTGGCTATTCCTCCTACAAGTAATGTGCCAGCCCTGAAAGATGTTGCTGGTCCTCACCTTCACTTGGCAGCCTATTCACAGGCACAAAAGCACTGGTGTTCTGTGCTTTCGCAGAGATGTCATATCTCATGGTGCTCGTTCTCAGCAGAGCCTGTTTCCAAAAAGGCAAACGTCCGGATTCTTCTCCCACAAGGAATGTACCAGCCCTGAAAGGTGTTGCTGGTCTTCACCTTCCCTTGGCAGCCTATTCACAGGCACAACAGCACTGGGGATCTGTGCTTTCCCAGACATATCGTTTCTCACGGTGCTCGTTCCCGGCAGAGCCTGTTTCGGCAAAGGCAAACGTCTGGCTCCTTCTCCCACAAACAATGTGCCAGCCCTGAAAGATGTTGCTGGTCCTCACCTTCATTTGGCAGCCTATTCACAGGCACAACAGCACTGGTGTTCTGTGCTTTCCCTGAGATGTCGTTTCTCATGGTGCTCCTTCTCGGCAGAGCCTGTTTCCGAAAAGGCAAACGTCCGGCTCCTTCTCCCACATGGAAGGGGACAGCCCTGAAAGATGTTGCTGGTCTTCACCTTCCCTTGGCAGCCTATTCACAGGCACAACAGCACTGGAGATCTGTGCTTTCCCAGAGATGTCATATCGCACGGTGCTCATTCTCGGCAGAGCCTGTTTCCGCAAAGGGAAACATCCGGCTCCTTGTCCCAAAAACAATGTGCCAGCCCTGAAATATGTTGCTGGTCCTCACCTTCCCTTGGCAGCCTATTCACAGGCACAACAGCACTGGGGATCTGTGCTTTCCCAGAGATGTCATTTCTCATGGTGCTCGTTCTCAGCAGAGCCTGTTTCCAAAAAGGCAAACGTCCGGATCCTTCTCCCACATGGAAGGGGACAGCCCTGAAAGATGTTGCTGCTCTTCAGCTTCCCTTGGCAGCCTATTCACAGGCACAACAGCAGTGGGGATCTGTGCTTTCCCAGAGATGTCATATCTCACGGTGCTTGTTCCCAGCAGAGCCTGTTTCTTAAAAGGCAAACGTATGGCTCCTTCTCCCACAAGTAATGTGCCAGCCCTGAAAGATGTTGCTGGTCCTCACGTTCCCTTGGCAGCCTATTCACAGGCACAACAGCACTGGGGATCTGTGCTTTCCCAGAGATGTCATAGCTCATGGTGCTTATTCCCGGTAGAGCCTCTTTCCGAAAAGGCAAACGTCCGGATCCTTCTCCCGCAAGGAACGGGAGAGCCCTGAAAGATGTTGCTGGTCCTCACCTTCCCTTGGCTGCGTATTCACAGGCACAACAGCACTGGGGATCTGTGCTTTCCCGGAGATGTCATATCTCATGGTGCTCGTTCTCAGCAGAGCTGTTTCCGAAAAGGCAAACGTCCGGATCCTTCTCCCACATGGAAGGGGACAGCCCTAAAAGGTGTTGCTGGTCTTCACCTTCCCTTGGCAGCCTATTCACAGGCACAACAGCACTGGGGATCTGTGCTTTCCCAGAGATGTCATATGTCATGGTGTTTGTTCCCGGCCGAGCCTGTTTCCAAAAAGGCAAACGTCTGGCTATTCCTCCCACAAGAAATGTGCCAGCCCTGAAAGATGTTGCTGGTCCTCACCTTCCCTTGGCTGCGTACTCACAGGCAAAACAGCACTGGTGATCTGTGCTTTCCCAGAGATGTCATATGTCATGGTGTTTGTTCCCGGCAGAACCTGTTTCCGCAAAGGCAAATATCCGGAACATTCTCCCACAAGGAAAGAGAGAGCCCTGAAAGATGTTGCTGGTCCTCACCTTCCCTTGGCTGCGTATTCACAGGCACAACAGCACTGGGAATCTGTGCTTTCCCAGAGATGTCATATCTCATGATGCTCGTTCTCGGCAGAGCCTGTTTCCGAAAAGGCAAACGTCTGGCTATTCGTCGTACAAGAAATGTGGCAGCCCTGATAGATGTTGCTGGTCCTCTCCTTCCCTTGGCAGCCTATTCACAGGCACAACAGCACTGGGGATCTGTGCTTTCCCAGAGATGTCATAACTCACGGTGCTCGTTCCCGGCAGAGCCTGTTTCAAAAAAGGCAAACGTCTGGCTATTCCTCATACAAGGAAGGGGACAGCCCTGAAAGATGTTGATGATCTTCACCTTCCCTTGGCAGCCTATTCACAGGCACAACAGCACTGGGGATCTGTGCTTTCCCAGAGATGTCATATCTCATGGTGCTCGTTCTCAGCAGAGCCTGTTTCCGAAAAGGCAAACGTCCGGATCCTTCTCCCACATGGAAGGGGACAGCCCTGAAAGGTGTTGCTGCTCTTCAGCTTCCCTTGGCAGCCTATTCACAGGCACAACAGCACTGGGGATCTGTGCTTTCCCAGAGATGTCATATCTCACGGTGCTTGTTCCCGGCAGAGCCTGTTTCTGAAAAGGCAAACGTCTGGCTCCTTCTCCCACAAGTAATGTGCCAGCCCTGAAAGATGTTGCTGGTCCTCACCTTCCCTTGGCAGCCTATTCACAGCCACAACAGCACTGGGGATCTGTGCTTTCCCAGAGATGTCATAGCAAATGGTGCTTGTTCCCGGTAGAGCCTGTTTCCGAAAAGGCAAACGTCCGGATACTTCTCCCAAAAGGAATGTGCCAGCCCTAAAAGGTGTTGCTGGTCTTCACCTTCCCTTGGTAGCCTATTCACAGGCACAAAAGCTCTGGTGTTCTGTGCTTTCCCTGAGATGTCGTTTCTCATGGTGCTCCTTATCGGCAGAGCCTGTTTCCGAAAAGGCAAACGTCCGGCTCCTTCTCCCACATGGAAGGGGACAGCCCTAAAAAATGTTGCTGGTCGTCACCTTCCCTTGGCAGCCTATTCACAGGCACAACAGCACTGGGGATCTGTGCTCTCCCAGAGATGTCATTTCTCATGGTGTTTGTTTCCAGCAGAGCCTGTTTCCAAAAAGGCAAACGTCCGGATCCTTCTCCCAGAAGGAAGGGGACAGCCCTGAAAGGTGTTGCTGGCCTTCACCTTCCCTTGGCAGCCTATTCACAGGCACAATAGCACTGCGCATTTGTGCTTTCCCAGAGATGTCATATCTCACGGTGTTCGTTTTCGGCAGAGCCTGTTTCCGAAAAAGCAAATGTCTGGCTATTGCTCCTACAAGAAATGTGTCAGCCCTGAAAGATGTTGCTGGTCCTCACCTTCACTTGGCAGCCTATTCACAGGCACAAAAGCACTGGTGTTCTGTGCTTTCGCAGAGATGTCATATCTCATGGTGCTCGTTCTCAGCAGAGCCTGTTTCCAAAAAGGCAAAGGTCCGGATCCTTCTCCCACAAGGAATGTACCAGCCCTGAAAGGTGTTGCTGGTCTTCACCTTCCCTTGGTAGCCTATTCACAGGCACAGTAGCATTGGTGTTCTGTGCTTTCCCACAGATGTCAATTCTCATGGAGCTCGTTCTCGGCAGAGCCTGTTTCCAAAAACGCAAACGTCCGGATCCTTCTCCCGCAAGGAACGGGAGAGCCCTGAAAGATGTTGCTGGTACTCACCTTCCCTTGGCTGCGTATTCACAGGCACAACAGCACTGGGGATCTGTGCTTTCCAAGAGATGTCATATCTCATGGTGCTCGTTCTCAGCAGAGCCTGTTTACGAAAAGGCAAACGTCCGGATCCTTCTCCCACATGGAAGTGGACAGCCCTAAAAGGTGTTGCTGGTCTTCACCTTCCCTTGGCAGCCTGTTCACAGGCACAACAGCCCTGGGGATCTGTGCTTTCCCAGAGATGTCATATCTCACGGTGCTCGTTCTTGGCAGAGCCTGTTTCCGAAAAGGCAAACGTCTGGCTATTCCTCCCACAAGAAATGTGCCAGCCCTGAAAGATGTTGCTGGTCCTCACCTTCACTTGGCAGCCTATTCAGAGGCACAACAGCACTGGAGATCTGTGATTTCCCAGAGATGTCATTTCTCATGTTGTTTGTTCCCGGCAGAACCTGTTTCCGCAAAGGCAAATGTCCAGAACATTCTCCCACAAGGAAAGAGAGAGCCCTGAAAGATGTTGCTAGTCCTCACCTTCCCTTGGCTGCGTATTCACAGGCACAACAGCACTGGGAATCTGTGCTTTCCCAGAGATGTCATATCTCACGGTGCTCGTTCTCGGCAGAGCCTGTTTCCGAAAAGGCAAACTTCTAGGTATTCCTCCTACAAGTAATGTGCCAGCCCTGAAAGATGTTGCTGGTCCTCACCTTCCCTTGGCAGCCTATTCACAGGCACAACAGCACTGGGGATCTGTGCTTTCCCAGAGATGTCATATCTCACAGTGCTCGTTCTCGGCAGAGCCTGTTTCCGAAAACGCAAACGTCCGGATCCTTCTCCCACAAGGAATGTGCCAGCCCTAAAAGGTGTTGCTGGTCTTCACCTTCCCTTGGCAGCCTATTCAGAGACACAACAGCACTGGGGATCTGTGCTTTCCGGGAGATGTCATAGCTCATTGTGCTTGTTCCCGGTAGAGCCTGTTTCCGAAAAGGCAAACGTCTGGCTCCTTCTCCCACAAGTAATGTGCCAGCCCTGAAAGATGTTGCTGGTCCTCACCTTCCCTTGGCAGCCTATTCACAGGCACAACAGCACTGGGGATCTGTGCTTTCCCAGAGATGTCATAACTCACGGTGCTCGTTCCCGGCAGAGCCTGTTTCAAAAAAGGCAAACGTCCGGATACTTCTCCCAAAATGAATGTGCCAGCCCTAAAAGGTGTTGCTGGTCTTCACCTTCCCTTGGCAGCCTATTCACAGGCACAACAGCACTGGAGATCTGTGCTTTCCCAGAGATGTCATATCGCACGGTGCTCATTCTCGGCAGAGCCTGTTTCCGCAAAGGGAAACATCCGGCTCCTTGTCCCAAAAACAATGTGCCAGCCCTGAAATATGTTGCTGGTCCTCACCTTCCCTTGGCAGCCTATTCACAGGCACAACAGCACTGGGGATCTGTGCTTTCCCAGAGATGTCATTTCTCATGGTGCTCGTTCTCAGCAGAGCCTGTTTCCAAAAAGGCAAACGTCCGGATCCTTCTCCCACATGGAAGGGGACAGCCCTGAAAGATGTTGCTGCTCTTCAGCTTCCCTTGGCAGCCTATTCACAGGCACAACAGCAGTGGGGATCTGTGCTTTCCCAGAGATGTCATATCTCACGGTGCTTGTTCCCAGCAGAGCCTGTTTCTTAAAAGGCAAACGTATGGCTCCTTCTCCCATAAGTAATGTGCCAGCCCTGAAAGATGTTGCTGGTCCTCACGTTCCCTTGGCAGCCTATTCACAGGCACAACAGCACTGGGGATCTGTGCTTTCCCAGAGATGTCATAGCTCATGGTGCTTATTCCCGGTAGAGCCTCTTTCCGAAAAGGCAAACGTCCGGATCCTTCTCCCGCAAGGAACGGGAGAGCCCTGAAAGATGTTGCTGGTCCTCACCTTCCCTTGGCTGCGTATTCACAGGCACAACAGCACTGGGGATCTGTGCTTTCCCGGAGATGTCATATCTCATGGTGCTCGTTCTCAGCAGAGCTGTTTCCGAAAAGGCAAACGTCCGGATCCTTCTCCCACATGGAAGGGGACAGCCCTAAAAGGTGTTGCTGGTCTTCACCTTCCCTTGGCAGCCTATTCACAGGCACAACAGCACTGGGGATCTGTGCTTTCCCAGAGATGTCATATGTCATGGTGTTTGTTCCCGGCCGAGCCTGTTTCCAAAAAGGCAAACGTCTGGCTATTCCTCCCACAAGAAATGTGCCAGCCCTGAAAGATGTTGCTGGTCCTCACCTTCCCTTGGCTGCGTACTCACAGGCAAAACAGCACTGGTGATCTGTGCTTTCCCAGAGATGTCATATGTCATGGTGTTTGTTCCCGGCAGAACCTGTTTCCGCAAAGGCAAATATCCGGAACATTCTCCCACAAGGAAAGAGAGAGCCCTGAAAGATGTTGCTGGTCCTCACCTTCCCTTGGCTGCGTATTCACAGGCACAACAGCACTGGGAATCTGTGCTTTCCCAGAGATGTCATATCTCATGATGCTCGTTCTCGGCAGAGCCTGTTTCCGAAAAGGCAAACGTCTGGCTATTCGTCGTACAAGAAATGTGCGAGCCCTGATAGATGTTGCTGGTCCTCTCCTTCCCTTGGCAGCCTATTCACAGGCACAACAGCACTGGGGATCTGTGCTTTCCCAGAGATGTCATAACTCACGGTGCTCGTTCCCGGCAGAGCCTGTTTCAAAAAAGGCAAACGTCTGGCTATTCCTCATACAAGGAAGGGGACAGCCCTGAAAGATGTTGATGATCTTCACCTTCCCTTGGCAGCCTATTCACAGGCACAACAGCACTGGTGATCTGTGCTTTCCCAGAGATGTCATATCTCATGGTGTTTGTTCCCGGCAGAACCTGTTTCCGCAAAGGCAAATATCCGGAACATTCTCCCACAAGGAAAGAGAGAGCCCTGAAAGATGTTGCTGGTCCTCACCTTCCCTTGGCAGCCTATTCACAGGCACAACAGCACTGGGGATCTGTGCTTTCCCAGAGATGTCATATCTCATGGTGCTCGTTCTCAGCAGAGCCTGTTTCAAAAAAAGGCAAACGTCTGGCTATTCCTCCTATAAGAAATGTGCCAGCCCTGAAAGCTGTTGCTGGTCCTCACCTTCCCTTGGCAGCCTATTCACAGGCACAACAGCACTGGGGATCTGTGCTTTCCCAGAGATGTCATATCTCACGGTGCTCGTTCTCGGCAGAGCCTGTTTCAGAAAAGGCAAACGTCTGGCTATTCGTCCTACAAGAAATGTGCCAGCCCTGAAAGCTGTTGCTGGTCCTCACCTTCCCTTGGCAGCCTATTCACAGGCACAACAGCACTGGGGATCTGTGCTTTCCCAGAGATGTCATATCTCACGGTGCTCGTTCTCGGCAGAGCCTGTTTCCGAAAAGGCAAACATCTGGCTATTCCTCCTATAAGAAATGTGGCAGCCCTGAAAGCTGTTGCTGGTCCTCACCTTCCCTTGGCAGCCTATTCACAGGCACAACAGCACTGGGGATCTGTGCTTTCCCAGAGATGTCATATCTCACGGTGCTTGTTCTCGGCAGAGCCTGTTTCCGAAAAGGCAAAGGTCTGGCTATTCCTCCTATAAGAAATGTGCCAGCCCTGAAAGCTGTTGCTGGTCCTCACCTTCCCTTGGCAGCCTATTCACAGGCACAACAGCACTGGGGATCTGTGCTTTCCCAGAGATGTCATATCTCATGGTGCTCGTTCTCGGCAGAGCCTGTTTCCGAAAAGGCAAACGTCCGGATCCTTCTCCCACAAGGAAGGGGACAGCCCTGAAAGCTGTTGCTGGTCCTCACCTTCCCTTGGCAGCCTATTCACAGGCACAACAGCACTGGGGATCTGTGCTTTCCCAGAGATGTCATATCTCATGTTGCTCGTTCTCAGCACAGCCTGTTTCCGAAAACTCAAACGTCCGGATCCTTCTCCCACAAGGAAAGGGACAGCCCTGAAAGATGTCGATGATCTTCACCTTCCCTTGGCAGCCTATTCACAGGCACAACAGCACTGGGGATCTGTGCTTTCCCAGAGATGTCATATCTCATGGTGCTCGTTCTCGGCAGTGCCTGTTTCTGAAAAGGCAAACGTCTAGCTATTCCTCCTACAAGGAATGTGCCAGCTCTGAAAGATGTTGCTGGTCCTCACCTTCCCTTGGCAGCCTATTCACAGGCACAACAGCAGTGGGGATCTGTGCTTTCCCAGAGATGTCATATGTCACGGTGCTCGTTCTCGGCAGAGCCTGTTTCCGAAAAGGCAAACTTCTGGCTATTCCTCCTACAAGAAATATGCCAGCCCTGAAATATCTTGCTGGTCTTCAGCTTCCCTTGGCAGCCTATTCACAGGCACAACAGCACTGGGGATCTGTGCTTTCCCAGAGATGTCATATCTCATGATGCTCGTTCTCAGCAGAGCCTGTTTCAGAAAAGGCAATCGTCCGGATCCGTCTCCCAAAATCAATGTGCCAGCCCTGAAAGGTGTTGCTGGTCTTCACCTTCCATGGTAGCCTATTCACAGGCACAATAGCACTGGGCATTTGTGCTTTCCCAGAGATGTCATATCTCACAGTGTTCGTTCTCGGCAGAGCCTGTTTCTGAAAAGGCAAACGTCTGACTATTCCTCCTACAAGAAATGTGCCAGCCCTGAAAGCTGTTGCTGGTCCTCACCTTCCCTTGGCAGCCTATTCACAGGCACAACAGCACTGGGGATCTGTGCTTTCCCAGAGATGTCGTTTCTCATGGTGCTCGTTCTCGGAAGAGCCTGTTTCCGAAAAGGCAAACGTCCGGATCCGTCTCCCACAAACAATGTGCCAGCCCTGAAAGATGTTGATGGTCCTCACCTTCCCTTGGCAGCCTATTCACAGGCACAACAGCACTGGGAATCTGTCCTTTCCCAGAGATGTCAGTTCTCATGGAGTTTGTGCCCGGCAGAGCCTGTTTCTGCAAAGGCAAACGTCCGGATCCTTTTCCCGCAAGGAAGGGGAGACACCTGAAAGATGTTGCTGGTCCTCACCTTCCCTTGGCTGCATATTCACAGGCACAAAAGCACTGGTGTTCTGTCCTTTCCCAGAGATGTCATTTCTCATGGTGCTTGTTCTCGGCAGAGCATGTTTCCGAAAAGTCAAACGTCTGGCTATTCCTCCTACAAGAAATGTGCCAGCCCTGAAAGTTGTTGCTGGTCTTCACCTTCCCTTGGCAGCCTATTCACAGGCACAACAGCACTGGAGATCTGTGCTTTCCCAGAGATGTCATATCTCACGGTGCTCGTTCTCGGCAGAGCCTGTTTCAAAAAAGGTAAACATCTGGCTATTCCTCCTACAAGGAATGTACCAGCCCTGAAAGGTGTTGCTGGTCCTCACCTTCCCTTGGCAGCCTATTCACAGGCACAACAGCACTGGGGATCTGTGCTTTCCCAGAGATGTCATATCTCACGGTGCTCGTTCTCGGCAGAGCCTGTTTCCTAAAAGGCAAACGTCTGGCTATTCCTCCCACAAGGAAGGTGCTAGCCCTGAAAGATGTTGCTGGTCCTCACCTTCCCTTGGCAGCCTATTCACAGGCACAACAGCACTGGGGATTTGTGCTTTCCCAGAGATGTCATATCTCATGATGCTCGTTCTCAGAAGAGCCTGTTTCAGAAAAGGTAATTGTCCGGATCCTTCTCCCACATGGAAGGGGACAGCCCTGAAAGATGTTGCTGGTCTTCAGCTTCCCTTGACAGCCTATTCACAGGCACAACAGCACTGGGAATCTGTGCTTTTCCAGAGATGTCATATCTCACGGTGCTCGTTCACGACAGAACCTGTTTCAAAAAAGGCAAACGTCTGGCTATTCCTCATACAAGGAAGGGGACAGCCCTGAAAGATGTTGATGATCTTCACCTTCCCTTGGCAGCCTATTCACAGGCACAACAGCACTGGTGATCTGTGCTTTCCCAGAGATGTCATATCTCATGGTGTTTGTTCCCGGCAGAACCTGTTTCCGCAAAGGCAAATATCCGGAACATTCTCCCACAAGGAAAGAGAGAGCCCTGAAAGATGTTGCTGGTCCTCACCTTCCCTTGGCAGCCTATTCACAGGCACAACAGCACTGGGGATCTGTGCTTTCCCAGAGATGTCATATCTCATGGTGCTCGTTCTCAGCAGAGCCTGTTTCAAAAAAAGGCAAACGTCTGGCTATTCCTCCTATAAGAAATGTGCCAGCCCTGAAAGCTGTTGCTGGTCCTCACCTTCCCTTGGCAGCCTATTCACAGGCACAACAGCACTGGGGATCTGTGCTTTCCCAGAGATGTCATATCTCACGGTGCTCGTTCTCGGCAGAGCCTGTTTCCGAAAAGGCAAACGTCTGGCTATTCGTCCTACAAGAAATGTGCCAGCCCTGAAAGCTGTTGCTGGTCCTCACCTTCCCTTGGCAGCCTATTCACAGGCACAACAGCACTGGGGATCTGTGCTTTCCCAGAGATGTCATATCTCACGGTGCTCGTTCTCGGCAGAGCCTGTTTCCGAAAAGGCAAACATCTGGCTATTCCTCCTATAAGAAATGTGGCAGCCCTGAAAGCTGTTGCTGGTCCTCACCTTCCCTTGGCAGCCTATTCACAGGCACAACAGCACTGGGGATCTGTGCTTTCCCAGAGATGTCATATCTCATGGTGCTCGTTCTCGGCAGAGCCTGTTTCCGAAAAGGCAAACGTCCGGATCCTTCTCCCACAAGGAAGGGGACAGCCCTGAAAGCTGTTGCTGGTCCTCACCTTCCCTTGGCAGCCTATTCACAGGCACAACAGCACTGGGGATCTGTGCTTTCCCAGAGATGTCATATCTCATGGTGCTCGTTCTCAGCACAGCCTGTTTCCGAAAACTCAAACGTCCGGATCCTTCTCCCACAAGGAAAGGGACAGCCCTGAAAGATGTCGATGATCTTCACCTTCCCTTGGCAGCCTATTCACAGGCACAACAGCACTGGGGATCTGTGCTTTCCCAGAGATGTCATATCTCATGGTGCTCGTTCTCGGCAGTGCCTGTTTCCGAAAAGGCAAACGTCTAGCTATTCCTCCTACAAGGAATGTGCCAGCTCTGAAAGATGTTGCTGGTCCTCACCTTCCCTTGGCAGCCTATTCACAGGCACAACAGCACTGGGGATCTGTGCTTTCCCAGAGATGTCATATGTCACGGTGCTCGTTCTCGGCAGAGCCTGTTTCCGAAAAGGCAAACGTCTGGCTATTCCTCCCACAAGGAAGGTGCTAGCCCTGAAAGATGTTGCTGGTCCTCACCTTCCCTTGGCAGCCTATTCACAGGCACAACAGCACTGGGGATTTGTGCTTTCCCAGAGATGTCATATCTCATGATGCTCGTTCTCAGAAGAGCCTGTTTCAGAAAAGGTAATTGTCCGGATCCTTCTCCCACATGGAAGGGGACAGCCCTGAAAGATGTTGCTGGTCTTCAGCTTCCCTTGACAGCCTATTCACAGGCACAACAGCACTGGGAATCTGTGCTTTTCCAGAGATGTCATATCTCACGGTGCTCGTTCTCGACAGAGCCTGTTTCCGAAAAGGGAAACATCTGGCTATTCCTTCTACAAGAAATGTGCCAGCCCTGAAAGATGTTGCTGGTCCTCACCTTCCCTTGGCAGCCTATTCACAGGCACAACAGCACTGGGGATCTGTGCTTTCCCAGAGATGTCATATGTCATGGTGTTTGTTCCCGGCCGAGCCTGTTTCCAAAAAGGCAAACGTCTGGCTATTCCTCCCACAAGAAATGTGCCAGCCCTGAAAGATGTTGCTGGTCCTCACCTTCCCTTGGCTGCGTACTCACAGGCAAAACAGCACTGGTGATCTGTGCTTTCCCAGAGATGTCATATGTCATGGTGTTTGTTCCCGGCAGAACCTGTTTCCGCAAAGGCAAATATCCGGAACATTCTCCCACAAGGAAAGAGAGAGCCCTGAAAGATGTTGCTGGTCCTCACCTTCCCTTGGCTGCGTATTCACAGGCACAACAGCACTGGGAATCTGTGCTTTCCCAGAGATGTCATATCTCATGATGCTCGTTCTCGGCAGAGCCTGTTTCCGAAAAGGCAAACGTCTGGCTATTCGTCGTACAAGAAATGTGCGAGCCCTGATAGATGTTGCTGGTCCTCTCCTTCCCTTGGCAGCCTATTCACAGGCACAACAGCACTGGGGATCTGTGCTTTCCCAGAGATGTCATAACTCACGGTGCTCGTTCCCGGCAGAGCCTGTTTCAAAAAAGGCAAACGTCTGGCTATTCCTCATACAAGGAAGGGGACAGCCCTGAAAGATGTTGATGATCTTCACCTTCCCTTGGCAGCCTATTCACAGGCACAACAGCACTGGTGATCTGTGCTTTCCCAGAGATGTCATATCTCATGGTGTTTGTTCCCGGCAGAACCTGTTTCCGCAAAGGCAAATATCCGGAACATTCTCCCACAAGGAAAGAGAGAGCCCTGAAAGATGTTGCTGGTCCTCACCTTCCCTTGGCAGCCTATTCACAGGCACAACAGCACTGGGGATCTGTGCTTTCCCAGAGATGTCATATCTCATGGTGCTCGTTCTCAGCAGAGCCTGTTTCAAAAAAAGGCAAACGTCTGGCTATTCCTCCTATAAGAAATGTGCCAGCCCTGAAAGCTGTTGCTGGTCCTCACCTTCCCTTGGCAGCCTATTCACAGGCACAACAGCACTGGGGATCTGTGCTTTCCCAGAGATGTCATATCTCACGGTGCTCGTTCTCGGCAGAGCCTGTTTCAGAAAAGGCAAACGTCTGGCTATTCGTCCTACAAGAAATGTGCCAGCCCTGAAAGCTGTTGCTGGTCCTCACCTTCCCTTGGCAGCCTATTCACAGGCACAACAGCACTGGGGATCTGTGCTTTCCCAGAGATGTCATATCTCACGGTGCTCGTTCTCGGCAGAGCCTGTTTCCGAAAAGGCAAACATCTGGCTATTCCTCCTATAAGAAATGTGGCAGCCCTGAAAGCTGTTGCTGGTCCTCACCTTCCCTTGGCAGCCTATTCACAGGCACAACAGCACTGGGGATCTGTGCTTTCCCAGAGATGTCATATCTCACGGTGCTTGTTCTCGGCAGAGCCTGTTTCCGAAAAGGCAAAGGTCTGGCTATTCCTCCTATAAGAAATGTGCCAGCCCTGAAAGCTGTTGCTGGTCCTCACCTTCCCTTGGCAGCCTATTCACAGGCACAACAGCACTGGGGATCTGTGCTTTCCCAGAGATGTCATATCTCATGGTGCTCGTTCTCGGCAGAGCCTGTTTCCGAAAAGGCAAACGTCCGGATCCTTCTCCCACAAGGAAGGGGACAGCCCTGAAAGCTGTTGCTGGTCCTCACCTTCCCTTGGCAGCCTATTCACAGGCACAACAGCACTGGGGATCTGTGCTTTCCCAGAGATGTCATATCTCATGTTGCTCGTTCTCAGCACAGCCTGTTTCCGAAAACTCAAACGTCCGGATCCTTCTCCCACAAGGAAAGGGACAGCCCTGAAAGATGTCGATGATCTTCACCTTCCCTTGGCAGCCTATTCACAGGCACAACAGCACTGGGGATCTGTGCTTTCCCAGAGATGTCATATCTCATGGTGCTCGTTCTCGGCAGTGCCTGTTTCTGAAAAGGCAAACGTCTAGCTATTCCTCCTACAAGGAATGTGCCAGCTCTGAAAGATGTTGCTGGTCCTCACCTTCCCTTGGCAGCCTATTCACAGGCACAACAGCAGTGGGGATCTGTGCTTTCCCAGAGATGTCATATGTCACGGTGCTCGTTCTCGGCAGAGCCTGTTTCCGAAAAGGCAAACTTCTGGCTATTCCTCCTACAAGAAATATGCCAGCCCTGAAATATCTTGCTGGTCTTCAGCTTCCCTTGGCAGCCTATTCACAGGCACAACAGCACTGGGGATCTGTGCTTTCCCAGAGATGTCATATCTCATGATGCTCGTTCTCAGCAGAGCCTGTTTCAGAAAAGGCAATCGTCCGGATCCGTCTCCCAAAATCAATGTGCCAGCCCTGAAAGGTGTTGCTGGTCTTCACCTTCCATGGTAGCCTATTCACAGGCACAATAGCACTGGGCATTTGTGCTTTCCCAGAGATGTCATATCTCACAGTGTTCGTTCTCGGCAGAGCCTGTTTCTGAAAAGGCAAACGTCTGACTATTCCTCCTACAAGAAATGTGCCAGCCCTGAAAGCTGTTGCTGGTCCTCACCTTCCCTTGGCAGCCTATTCACAGGCACAACAGCACTGGGGATCTGTGCTTTCCCAGAGATGTCGTTTCTCATGGTGCTCGTTCTCGGAAGAGCCTGTTTCCGAAAAGGCAAACGTCCGGATCCGTCTCCCACAAACAATGTGCCAGCCCTGAAAGATGTTGATGGTCCTCACCTTCCCTTGGCAGCCTATTCACAGGCACAACAGCACTGGGAATCTGTCCTTTCCCAGAGATGTCAGTTCTCATGGAGTTTGTGCCCGGCAGAGCCTGTTTCTGCAAAGGCAAACGTCCGGATCCTTTTCCCGCAAGGAAGGGGAGACACCTGAAAGATGTTGCTGGTCCTCACCTTCCCTTGGCTGCATATTCACAGGCACAAAAGCACTGGTGTTCTGTCCTTTCCCAGAGATGTCATTTCTCATGGTGCTTGTTCTCGGCAGAGCATGTTTCCGAAAAGTCAAACGTCTGGCTATTCCTCCTACAAGAAATGTGCCAGCCCTGAAAGTTGTTGCTGGTCTTCACCTTCCCTTGGCAGCCTATTCACAGGCACAACAGCACTGGAGATCTGTGCTTTCCCAGAGATGTCATATCTCACGGTGCTCGTTCTCGGCAGAGCCTGTTTCAAAAAAGGTAAACATCTGGCTATTCCTCCTACAAGGAATGTACCAGCCCTGAAAGGTGTTGCTGGTCCTCACCTTCCCTTGGCAGCCTATTCACAGGCACAACAGCACTGGGGATCTGTGCTTTCCCAGAGATGTCATATCTCACGGTGCTCGTTCTCGGCAGAGCCTGTTTCCTAAAAGGCAAACGTCTGGCTATTCCTCCCACAAGGAAGGTGCTAGCCCTGAAAGATGTTGCTGGTCCTCACCTTCCCTTGGCAGCCTATTCACAGGCACAACAGCACTGGGGATTTGTGCTTTCCCAGAGATGTCATATCTCATGATGCTCGTTCTCAGAAGAGCCTGTTTCAGAAAAGGTAATTGTCCGGATCCTTCTCCCACATGGAAGGGGACAGCCCTGAAAGATGTTGCTGGTCTTCAGCTTCCCTTGACAGCCTATTCACAGGCACAACAGCACTGGGAATCTGTGCTTTTCCAGAGATGTCATATCTCACGGTGCTCGTTCACGACAGAACCTGTTTCAAAAAAGGCAAACGTCTGGCTATTCCTCATACAAGGAAGGGGACAGCCCTGAAAGATGTTGATGATCTTCACCTTCCCTTGGCAGCCTATTCACAGGCACAACAGCACTGGTGATCTGTGCTTTCCCAGAGATGTCATATCTCATGGTGTTTGTTCCCGGCAGAACCTGTTTCCGCAAAGGCAAATATCCGGAACATTCTCCCACAAGGAAAGAGAGAGCCCTGAAAGATGTTGCTGGTCCTCACCTTCCCTTGGCAGCCTATTCACAGGCACAACAGCACTGGGGATCTGTGCTTTCCCAGAGATGTCATATCTCATGGTGCTCGTTCTCAGCAGAGCCTGTTTCAAAAAAAGGCAAACGTCTGGCTATTCCTCCTATAAGAAATGTGCCAGCCCTGAAAGCTGTTGCTGGTCCTCACCTTCCCTTGGCAGCCTATTCACAGGCACAACAGCACTGGGGATCTGTGCTTTCCCAGAGATGTCATATCTCACGGTGCTCGTTCTCGGCAGAGCCTGTTTCCGAAAAGGCAAACGTCTGGCTATTCGTCCTACAAGAAATGTGCCAGCCCTGAAAGCTGTTGCTGGTCCTCACCTTCCCTTGGCAGCCTATTCACAGGCACAACAGCACTGGGGATCTGTGCTTTCCCAGAGATGTCATATCTCACGGTGCTCGTTCTCGGCAGAGCCTGTTTCCGAAAAGGCAAACATCTGGCTATTCCTCCTATAAGAAATGTGGCAGCCCTGAAAGCTGTTGCTGGTCCTCACCTTCCCTTGGCAGCCTATTCACAGGCACAACAGCACTGGGGATCTGTGCTTTCCCAGAGATGTCATATCTCATGGTGCTCGTTCTCGGCAGAGCCTGTTTCCGAAAAGGCAAACGTCCGGATCCTTCTCCCACAAGGAAGGGGACAGCCCTGAAAGCTGTTGCTGGTCCTCACCTTCCCTTGGCAGCCTATTCACAGGCACAACAGCACTGGGGATCTGTGGTTTCCCAGAGATGTCATATCTCATGGTGCTCGTTCTCAGCACAGCCTGTTTCCGAAAACTCAAACGTCCGGATCCTTCTCCCACAAGGAAAGGGACAGCCCTGAAAGATGTCGATGATCTTCACCTTCCCTTGGCAGCCTATTCACAGGCACAACAGCACTGGGGATCTGTGCTTTCCCAGAGATGTCATATCTCATGGTGCTCGTTCTCGGCAGTGCCTGTTTCCGAAAAGGCAAACGTCTAGCTATTCCTCCTACAAGGAATGTGCCAGCTCTGAAAGATGTTGCTGGTCCTCACCTTCCCTTGGCAGCCTATTCACAGGCACAACAGCACTGGGGATCTGTGCTTTCCCAGAGATGTCATATGTCACGGTGCTCGTTCTCGGCAGAGCCTGTTTCCGAAAAG
The DNA here is from genome assembly GCF_964188355.1 of Buteo buteo. Taxonomy (NCBI): domain Eukaryota; kingdom Metazoa; phylum Chordata; class Aves; order Accipitriformes; family Accipitridae; genus Buteo; species Buteo buteo. Next base: position 27,082,950 of record NC_134177.1, read on the forward strand.
GCAAACGTCTGGCTATTCCTCCCACAAGGAAGGTGCTAGCCCTGAAAGATGTTGCTGGTCCTCACCTTCCCTTGGCAGCCTATTCACAGGCACAACAGCACTGGGGATTTGTGCTTTCCCAGAGATGTCATATCTCATGATGCTCGTTCTCAGAAGAGCCTGTTTCAGAAAAGGTAATTGTCCGGATCCTTCTCCCACATGGAAGGGGACAGCCCTGAAAGATGTTGCTGGTCTTCAGCTTCCCTTGACAGCCTATTCACAGGCACAACAGCACTGGGAATCTGTGCTTTTCCAGAGATGTCATATCTCACGGTGCTCGTTCTCGACAGAGCCTGTTTCCGAAAAGGGAAACATCTGGCTATTCCTTCTACAAGAAATGTGCCAGCCCTGAAAGATGTTGCTGGTCCTCACCTTCCCTTGGCAGCCTATTCACAGGCACAACAGCACTGGGGATCTGTGCTTTCCCAGAGATGTCATATCTCACGGTGCTCGTTCTCGGCAGAGCCTGTTTCCGAAAAGGCAAACGTCTGGCTATTCGTCCTACAAGAAATGTGCCAGCCCTGAAAGCTGTTGCTGGTCCTCACCTTCCCTTGGCAGCCTATTCACAGGCACAACAGCACTGGGGATCTGTGCTTTCCCAGAGATGTCATATCTCACGGTGCTCGTTCTCGGCAGAGCCTGTTTCCGAAAAGGCAAACATCTGGCTATTCCTCCTATAGGAAATGTGGCAGCCCTGAAAGCTGTTGCTGGTCCTCACCTTCCCTTGGCAGCCTATTCACAGGCACAACAGCACTGGGGATCTGTGCTTTCCCAGAGATGTCATATCTCATGGTGCTCGTTCTCGGCAGAGCCTGTTTCCGAAAAGGCAAACGTCCGGATCCTTCTCCCACAAGGAAGGGGACAGCCCTGAAAGCTGTTGCTGGTCCTCACCTTCCCTTGGCAGCCTATTCACAGGCACAACAGCACTGGGGATCTGTGCTTTCCCAGAGATGTCATATCTCATGGTGCTCGTTCTCGGCAGAGCCTGTTTCCGAAAAGGCAAACGTCCGGATCCTTCTCCCACAAGGAAGGGGACAGCCCTGAAAGCTGTTGCTGGTCCTCACCTTCCCTTGGCAGCCTATTCACAGGCACAACAGCAGTGGGGATCTGTGCTTTCCCAGAGATGTCATATCTCATGTTGCTCGTTCTCAGCACAGCCTGTTTCCGAAAACTCAAACGTCCGGATCCTTCTCCCACAAGGAAAGGGACAGCCCTGAAAGATGTCGATGATCTTCACCTTCCCTTGGCAGCCTATTCACAGGCACAACAGCACTGGGGATCTGTGCTTTCCCAGAGATGTCATATCTCATGGTGCTCGTTCTCGGCAGTGCCTGTTTCCGAAAAGGCAAACGTCTAGCTATTCCTCCTACAAGGAATGTGCCAGCTCTGAAAGATGTTGCTGGTCCTCACCTTCCCTTGGCAGCCTATTCACAGGCACAACAGCACTGGGGATCTGTGCTTTCCCAGAGATGTCATATGTCACGGTGCTCGTTCTCGGCAGAGCCTGTTTCCGAAAAGGCAAACTTCTGGCTATTCCTCCTACAAGAAATATGCCAGCCCTGAAATATCTTGCTGGTCTTCAGCTTCCCTTGGCAGCCTATTCACAGGCACAACAGCACTGGGGATCTGTGCTTTCCCAGAGATGTCATATCTCATGATGCTCGTTCTCAGCAGAGCCTGTTTCAGAAAAGGCAATCGTCCGGATCCGTCTCCCAAAAACAATGTGCCAGCCCTGAAAGGTGTTGCTGGTCTTCACCTTCCATGGTAGCCTATTCACAGGCACAACAGCACTGGGGATCTGTGCTTTCCCAGAGATGTCATATCTCACAGTGTTCGTTCTCGGCAGAGCCTGCTTCCGAAAAGGCAAACGTCTGGCTATTCCTCCCACAAGGAAGGTGCTAGCCCTGAAAGATGTTGCTGGTCCTCACCTTCCCTTGGCAGCCTATTCACAGGCACAACAGCACTGGGGATTTGTGCTTTCCCAGAGATGTCATATCTCATGATGCTCGTTCTCAGAAGAGCCTGTTTCAGAAAAGGTAATTGTCCGGATCCTTCTCCCACATGGAAGGGGACAGCCCTGAAAGATGTTGCTGGTCTTCAGCTTCCCTTGACAGCCTATTCACAGGCACAACAGCACTGGGAATCTGTGCTTTTCCAGAGATGTCATATCTCACGGTGCTCGTTCTCGACAGAGCCTGTTTCCGAAAAGGGAAACATCTGGCTATTCCTTCTACAAGAAATGTGCCAGCCCTGAAAGATGTTGCTGGTCCTCACCTTCCCTTGGCAGCCTATTCACAGGCACAACAGCACTGGGGATCTGTGCTTTCCCAGAGATGTCATATCTCACGGTGCTCGTTCTCGGCAGAGCCTGTTTCCGAAAAGGCAAACGTCCGGATCCTTCTCCCACAAGGAAGGGGACAGCCCTGAAAGCTGTTGCTGGTCTTCAGCTTCCCTTGGCAGCCTATTCACAGGCAGAAAAGCAGTGGTGTTCTGTCCTTTCCCAGAGATGTCGTTTCTCATGGTGCTTGTTCTCGGCAGAGCCTGTTTCCGAAAAGTCAAACGTCAGGATCCTTCTCTCAGATGGAAGGGGACACCCCTAAAAGGTGTTGCTGGGCTTCACCTTCCCTTGGCAGCCTATTCACAGGCACAACAGCACTGGGGATATGTGCTTTCCCAGAGATGTCATATCTCATGTGCTCGTTCTCGGCAGAGCCTGTTTCCGAAAAGGCAAACGTCTGGCTATTCCTCCTACAAGAAATGTGGCAGCCCTGAAAGCTGTTGCTGGTCCTCACCTTCCCTTGGCAGCCTATTCACAGGCACAACAGCACTGGGGATCTGTGCTTTCCCAGAGATGTCTTTTCTAATGGTGCTCGTTCTCGGCAGAGCCTGTTTCCGAAAAGGCAATTGTCCAGATCCGTCTGCCACAAACAATGTGCCAGCCCGGAAAGATGTTGCTGGTCCTCACCTTCCCTTGGCTGCGTATTCACAGGCACAACAGCACTGGGGATCTGTGCTTTCCCAGAGATGTCATATCTCATGTTGCTCGTTCTCAGCACAGCCTGTTTCCGAAAACTCAAACGTCCGGATCCTTCTCCCACAAGGAAAGGGACAGCCCTGAAAGATGTCGATGATCTTCACCTTCCCTTGGCAGCCTATTCACAGGCACAACAGCACTGGGGATCTGTGCTTTCCCAGAGATGTCATATCTCATGGTGCTCGTTCTCGGCAGTGCCTGTTTCCGAAAAGGCAAACGCCTAGCTATTCCTCCTACAAGGAATGTGCCAGCTCTGAAAGCTGTTGCTGGTCCTCACCTTCCCTTGGCAGCCTATTCACAGGCACAACAGCACTGGGGATCTGTGCTTTCCCAGAGATGTCATATCTCACGGTGCTCGTTCTCGGCAGAGCCTGTTTCCGAAAAGGCAAACTTCTGGCTATTCCTCCTACAAGAAATATGCCAGCCCTGAAATATCTTGCTGGTCTTCAGCTTCCCTTGGCAGCCTATTCACAGGCACAACAGCACTGGGGATCTGTGCTTTCCCAGAGATGTCATATCTCATGATGCTCGTTCTCAGCAGAGCCTGTTCCAGAAAAGGCAATCGTCCGGATCCGTCTCCCAAAAACAATGTGCCAGCCCTGAAAGGTGTTGCTGGTCTTCACCTTCCCTTGGTAGCCTATTCACAGGCACAATAGCACTGGGCATTTGTGCTTTCCCAGAGATGTCATATCTCACAGTGTTCGTTCTCGGCAGAGCCTGTTTCCGAAAAGGCAAACGTCTGGCTATTCCTCCTACTAAAAATGTGCCAGCCCTGAAAGATGTTGCTGGTCCTCACCTTCACTTGGCAGCCTATTCACAGGCACAACAGCACTGGGGATCTGTGCTTTCCCAGAGATGTCGTTTCTCATGGTGCTCGTTCTCGGAAGAGCCTGTTTCCGAAAAGGCAAACGTCCGGATCCGTCTCCCACAAACAATGTGCCAGCCCTGAAAGATGTTGCTGGTCCTCACCTTCCCTTGGCAGCCTATTCACAGGCACAACAGCACTGGGAATCTGTCCTTTCCCAGAGATGTCAATTCTCATGGAGTTTGTGCCCGGCAGAGCCTGTTTCTGCAAAGGCAAACGTCCGGATCCTTTTCCCGCAAGGAAGGGGAGAGACCTGAAAGATGTTGCTGGTCCTCACCTTCCCTTGGCTGCATATTCACAGGCACAAAAGCACTGGTGTTCTGTCCTTTCCCAGAGATGTCATTTCTCATGGTGCTTGTTCTCGGCAGAGCCTGTTTCCGAAAAGGCAAACGTCTGGCTATTCCTCCTACAAGAAATGTGGCAGCCCTAAAAGGTGTTGATGGTCTTCACCTTCCCTTGGCAACCTCTTTACAGGCACAACAGCACTGGGGATCTGTGCTTTCCCAGAGATGTCATATCTCACGGTGCTCGTTCTCGACAGAGCCTGTTTCCGAAAAGGGAAACACCTGGCTATTCCTCCTATAAGAAATGTGCCAGCCCTGAAAGATGTTGCTGGTCTTCACCTTCACTTGGCAGCCTATTCACAGGCACAACAGCACTGGAGATCTGTGCTTTCCCAGAGATGTCATATATCACGGTGCTCGTTCTCGGCAGAGCCTGTTTCCGAAAAGGCAAACGTCTGGCTATTCCTCCCACAAGAAATGTGCCAGCCCTGAAAGATGTTGCTGGTCCTCACCTTCCCTTGGCAGCCTATTCACAGGCACAACAGCACTGGGGATTTGTGCTTTCCCAGAGATGTCATATCTCATGATGCTCGTTCTCAGAAGAGCCTGTTTCAGAAAAGGCAATTGTCCGGATCCTTCTCCCACTTGGAAGGGGACAGCCCTGAAAGATGTTGCTGGTCCTCACCTTCCCTTGGCAGCCTATTCACAGGCACAATAGCACTGGGGATCTGTGCTTTCCCAGAGATGTCATATCTCATGATGCTCGTTCTCGGCATAGCCTGTTTCAAAAAAGGCAAACATCTGGCTATTCCTCCTACAAGGAATGTGCCAGCCCTGAAAGATGTTGATGATCTTCACCTTCCCTTGGCTGCCTATTCACAGGCACAACAGCACTGGGGATCTGTGCTTTTCCAGAGATGTCATATCTCATGGTGCTCGTTCTCGGCAGAGCCTGTTTCCGAAAAGGCAATTGTCCAGATCCGTCTGCCACAAACAATGTGCCAGCCCTGAAAGATGTTGCTGGTCCTCACCTTCCCTTGGCTGCGTATTCACAGGCACAACAGCACTGGGGATTTGTGCTTTCCCAGAGATGTCATTTCTCATGGTGTTTGTTCCCGGCAGAGCCTGTTTCCGCAAAGGCAAACGTCCGGATCCTTCTCCCACAAGGAAGGGGAGAGCCATGAAAGATGTTCCTGGTCCTCACCTTCCCTTGGCTGCGTATTCACAGCCACAACAGCACTGGGGATCTGTGCTTTCCCAGAGATGTCATATCTCATGATGCTCGTTCTCAGCACAGCCTGGCTCCGAAAACTCAAACGTCCGGATCCTTCTCCCACAAGGAAGGGGACAGCCCTGAAAGATGTCGATGATCTTCACCTTCCCTTGGCAGCCTATTCACAGGCACAACAGCACTGGGGATCTGTGCTTTTCCAGAGATGTCATATCTCACGGTGCTCGTTCTCGGCAGAGCCTGTTTCCGAAAAGGCAAACTTCTAGGTATTCCTCCTACAAGTAATTTGCCAGCCCTGAAAGATGTTGCTGGTCCTCACCTTCCCTTGGCAGCCTATTCACAGGCACGACAGCACTGGGGATCTGTGCTTTCCCAGAAAAGTCATATCTCACGGTGCTCGTTCTCGGCAGAGCCTGTTTCCGCAAAGGCAAACGTCCGGATCCTTCTCCCACAAGAAATGTGCAGGCCCTAAAAGGTGTTGCTGGTTTTCACCTTCCCTTGGCAGCCTATTCACAGACACAACAGCACTGGGGATCTGTGCTTTCCCAGAGATGTCGTTTCTCATGGTGCTCCTTATCGGCAGAGCCTGTTTCCGAAAAGGCAAACGTCCGTCTCCTTCTCCCACATGGAAGGGGACAGCCCTAAAAAATGTTGCTGGTCTTTACCTTCCCTTGGCAGCCTATTCACAGGCACAACAGCACTGGGGATCTGTGCTCTCCCAGAGATGTCATTTCTCATGGTGTTTGTTCTCAGCAGAGCCTGTTTCCAAAAAGGCAAACGTCCGGATCCTTCTCCCGCAAGGAACGGGAGAGCCCTGAAAGGTGTTGCTGGCCTTCACCTTCCCTTGGCAGCCTATTCACAGGCACAATAGCACTGCGCATTTGTGCTTTCCCAGAGATGTCATATCTCATGGTGTTCGTTTTCGGCAGACCCTGTTTCCGAAAAAGCAAATGTCTGGCTATTCCTCCTACAAGTAATGTGCCAGCCCTGAAAGATGTTGCTGGTCCTCACCTTCACTTGGCAGCCTATTCACAGGCACAAAAGCACTGGTGTTCTGTGCTTTCGCAGAGATGTCATATCTCATGGTGCTCGTTCTCAGCAGCGCCTGTTTCCAAAAAGGCAAACGTCCGGATTCTTCTCCCACAAGGAATGTACCAGCCCTGAAAGGTGTTGCTGGTCTTCACCTTCCCTTGGCAGCCTATTCACAGGCACAACAGCACTGGGGATCTGTGCTTTCCCAGACATATCGTTTCTCACGGTGCTCGTTCCCGGCAGAGCCTGTTTCGGCAAAGGCAAACGTCTGGCTCCTTCTCCCACAAACAATGTGCCAGCCCTGAAAGATGTTGCTGGTCCTCACCTTCATTTGGCAGCCTATTCACAGGCACAACAGCACTGGTGTTCTGTGCTTTCCCTGAGATGTCGTTTCTCATGGTGCTCCTTCTCGGCAGAGCCTGTTTCCGAAAAGGCAAACGTCCGGCTCCTTCTCCCACATGGAAGGGGACAGCCCTGAAAGATGTTGCTGGTCTTCACCTTCCCTTGGCAGCCTATTCACAGGCACAACAGCACTGGAGATCTGTGCTTTCCCAGAGATGTCATATCGCACGGTGCTCATTCTCGGCAGAGCCTGTTTCCGCAAAGGGAAACATCCGGCTCCTTGTCCCAAAAACAATGTGCCAGCCCTGAAATATGTTGCTGGTCCTCACCTTCCCTTGGCAGCCTATTCACAGGCACAACAGCACTGGGGATCTGTGCTTTCCCAGAGATGTCATTTCTCATGGTGCTCGTTCTCAGCAGAGCCTGTTTCCAAAAAGGCAAACGTCCGGATCCTTCTCCCACATGGAAGGGGACAGCCCTGAAAGATGTTGCTGCTCTTCAGCTTCCCTTGGCAGCCTATTCACAGGCACAACAGCAGTGGGGATCTGTGCTTTCCCAGAGATGTCATATCTCACGGTGCTTGTTCCCAGCAGAGCCTGTTTCTTAAAAGGCAAACGTATGGCTCCTTCTCCCACAAGTAATGTGCCAGCCCTGAAAGATGTTGCTGGTCCTCACGTTCCCTTGGCAGCCTATTCACAGGCACAACAGCACTGGGGATCTGTGCTTTCCCAGAGATGTCATAGCTCATGGTGCTTATTCCCGGTAGAGCCTCTTTCCGAAAAGGCAAACGTCCGGATCCTTCTCCCGCAAGGAACGGGAGAGCCCTGAAAGATGTTGCTGGTCCTCACCTTCCCTTGGCTGCGTATTCACAGGCACAACAGCACTGGGGATCTGTGCTTTCCCGGAGATGTCATATCTCATGGTGCTCGTTCTCAGCAGAGCTGTTTCCGAAAAGGCAAACGTCCGGATCCTTCTCCCACATGGAAGGGGACAGCCCTAAAAGGTGTTGCTGGTCTTCACCTTCCCTTGGCAGCCTATTCACAGGCACAACAGCACTGGGGATCTGTGCTTTCCCAGAGATGTCATATGTCATGGTGTTTGTTCCCGGCCGAGCCTGTTTCCAAAAAGGCAAACGTCTGGCTATTCCTCCCACAAGAAATGTGCCAGCCCTGAAAGATGTTGCTGGTCCTCACCTTCCCTTGGCTGCGTACTCACAGGCAAAACAGCACTGGTGATCTGTGCTTTCCCAGAGATGTCATATGTCATGGTGTTTGTTCCCGGCAGAACCTGTTTCCGCAAAGGCAAATATCCGGAACATTCTCCCACAAGGAAAGAGAGAGCCCTGAAAGATGTTGCTGGTCCTCACCTTCCCTTGGCTGCGTATTCACAGGCACAACAGCACTGGGAATCTGTGCTTTCCCAGAGATGTCATATCTCATGATGCTCGTTCTCGGCAGAGCCTGTTTCCGAAAAGGCAAACGTCTGGCTATTCGTCGTACAAGAAATGTGGCAGCCCTGATAGATGTTGCTGGTCCTCTCCTTCCCTTGGCAGCCTATTCACAGGCACAACAGCACTGGGGATCTGTGCTTTCCCAGAGATGTCATAACTCACGGTGCTCGTTCCCGGCAGAGCCTGTTTCAAAAAAGGCAAACGTCTGGCTATTCCTCATACAAGGAAGGGGACAGCCCTGAAAGATGTTGATGATCTTCACCTTCCCTTGGCAGCCTATTCACAGGCACAACAGCACTGGGGATCTGTGCTTTCCCAGAGATGTCATATCTCATGGTGCTCGTTCTCAGCAGAGCCTGTTTCCGAAAAGGCAAACGTCCGGATCCTTCTCCCACATGGAAGGGGACAGCCCTGAAAGGTGTTGCTGCTCTTCAGCTTCCCTTGGCAGCCTATTCACAGGCACAACAGCACTGGGGATCTGTGCTTTCCCAGAGATGTCATATCTCACGGTGCTTGTTCCCGGCAGAGCCTGTTTCTGAAAAGGCAAACGTCTGGCTCCTTCTCCCACAAGTAATGTGCCAGCCCTGAAAGATGTTGCTGGTCCTCACCTTCCCTTGGCAGCCTATTCACAGGCACAACAGCACTGGGGATCTGTGCTTTCCCAGAGATGTCATAGCAAATGGTGCTTGTTCCCGGTAGAGCCTGTTTCCGAAAAGGCAAACGTCCGGATACTTCTCCCAAAAGGAATGTGCCAGCCCTAAAAGGTGTTGCTGGTCTTCACCTTCCCTTGGTAGCCTATTCACAGGCACAAAAGCTCTGGTGTTCTGTGCTTTCCCTGAGATGTCGTTTCTCATGGTGCTCCTTATCGGCAGAGCCTGTTTCCGAAAAGGCAAACGTCCGGCTCCTTCTCCCACATGGAAGGGGACAGCCCTAAAAAATGTTGCTGGTCGTCACCTTCCCTTGGCAGCCTATTCACAGGCACAACAGCACTGGGGATCTGTGCTCTCCCAGAGATGTCATTTCTCATGGTGTTTGTTTCCAGCAGAGCCTGTTTCCAAAAAGGCAAACGTCCGGATCCTTCTCCCAGAAGGAAGGGGACAGCCCTGAAAGGTGTTGCTGGCCTTCACCTTCCCTTGGCAGCCTATTCACAGGCACAATAGCACTGCGCATTTGTGCTTTCCCAGAGATGTCATATCTCACGGTGTTCGTTTTCGGCAGAGCCTGTTTCCGAAAAAGCAAATGTCTGGCTATTGCTCCTACAAGAAATGTGTCAGCCCTGAAAGATGTTGCTGGTCCTCACCTTCACTTGGCAGCCTATTCACAGGCACAAAAGCACTGGTGTTCTGTGCTTTCGCAGAGATGTCATATCTCATGGTGCTCGTTCTCAGCAGAGCCTGTTTCCAAAAAGGCAAAGGTCCGGATCCTTCTCCCACAAGGAATGTACCAGCCCTGAAAGGTGTTGCTGGTCTTCACCTTCCCTTGGTAGCCTATTCACAGGCACAGTAGCATTGGTGTTCTGTGCTTTCCCACAGATGTCAATTCTCATGGAGCTCGTTCTCGGCAGAGCCTGTTTCCAAAAACGCAAACGTCCGGATCCTTCTCCCGCAAGGAACGGGAGAGCCCTGAAAGATGTTGCTGGTACTCACCTTCCCTTGGCTGCGTATTCACAGGCACAACAGCACTGGGGATCTGTGCTTTCCAAGAGATGTCATATCTCATGGTGCTCGTTCTCAGCAGAGCCTGTTTACGAAAAGGCAAACGTCCGGATCCTTCTCCCACATGGAAGTGGACAGCCCTAAAAGGTGTTGCTGGTCTTCACCTTCCCTTGGCAGCCTGTTCACAGGCACAACAGCCCTGGGGATCTGTGCTTTCCCAGAGATGTCATATCTCACGGTGCTCGTTCTTGGCAGAGCCTGTTTCCGAAAAGGCAAACGTCTGGCTATTCCTCCCACAAGAAATGTGCCAGCCCTGAAAGATGTTGCTGGTCCTCACCTTCACTTGGCAGCCTATTCAGAGGCACAACAGCACTGGAGATCTGTGATTTCCCAGAGATGTCATTTCTCATGTTGTTTGTTCCCGGCAGAACCTGTTTCCGCAAAGGCAAATGTCCAGAACATTCTCCCACAAGGAAAGAGAGAGCCCTGAAAGATGTTGCTAGTCCTCACCTTCCCTTGGCTGCGTATTCACAGGCACAACAGCACTGGGAATCTGTGCTTTCCCAGAGATGTCATATCTCACGGTGCTCGTTCTCGGCAGAGCCTGTTTCCGAAAAGGCAAACTTCTAGGTATTCCTCCTACAAGTAATGTGCCAGCCCTGAAAGATGTTGCTGGTCCTCACCTTCCCTTGGCAGCCTATTCACAGGCACAACAGCACTGGGGATCTGTGCTTTCCCAGAGATGTCATATCTCACAGTGCTCGTTCTCGGCAGAGCCTGTTTCCGAAAACGCAAACGTCCGGATCCTTCTCCCACAAGGAATGTGCCAGCCCTAAAAGGTGTTGCTGGTCTTCACCTTCCCTTGGCAGCCTATTCAGAGACACAACAGCACTGGGGATCTGTGCTTTCCGGGAGATGTCATAGCTCATTGTGCTTGTTCCCGGTAGAGCCTGTTTCCGAAAAGGCAAACGTCTGGCTCCTTCTCCCACAAGTAATGTGCCAGCCCTGAAAGATGTTGCTGGTCCTCACCTTCCCTTGGCAGCCTATTCACAGGCACAACAGCACTGGGGATCTGTGCTTTCCCAGAGATGTCATAGCAAATGGAGCTTGTTCCCGGTAGAGCCTGTTTCCGAAAAGGCAAACGTCCGGATACTTCTCCCAAAATGAATGTGCCAGCCCTAAAAGGTGTTGAAGGTCTTCACCTTCCCTTGGCAGCCTATTCAGAGGCACAACAGCACTGGGGATCTGTGCTTTCCCAGAGATTTCATATCTCATGGTGCTCGTTCTCAGCAGAGCCTCTTTCTGAAAAGGCAAACGACCGGCTCCTTCTCCCACAAGGAATGTGCCAGCCCTGAAAGGTGTTGCTGGTCTTCACCTTCCCTTGGCAGCCTATTCACAGGCACAACAGCACTGGGGATCTGTGATTTCCCAGAGATGTCATATCTCACGGTGCTCGTTCTCAGCAGAGCCTGTTTCAGAAAAGGCAAACGTCCGGATCCTTTTCCCACAAGGACTGTGCCAGCCCTGAAAGATGTTGCTGGTCCTCACCTTCCCTTGGCAGCCTATTCACAGGCACAACAGCACTGGGGATCTGTGCTTTCCCAGAGATGTCATATCTCACGGTGCTCATTCTCGGCAGAGCCTGTTTCCGAAAAGGCAAACTCCTGGCTATTCCTCCTACAAGAAATATGCCAGCCCTGAAATATCTTGCTGGTCTTCAGCTTCCCTTGGCAGCCTATTCACAGGCACAACAGCACTGGGGATCTGTGCTTTCCCAGAGATGTCATATCTCATGATGCTCGTTCTCGGCAGAGCCTGTTTCCGAAAAGGCAATCGTCCGGATCCGTCTCCCACAAACAATGTGCCAGCCCTGAAAGGTGTTGCTGGTCCTCACCTTCCCTTGGTAGCCTATTCACAGGCACAATAGCACTGGGCATTTGTGCTTTCCCAGAGATGTCATATCTCACAGTGTTCGTTCTCGGCAGAGCCTGTTTCCGAAAAGGCAAACGTCTGACTATTCCTCCTACAAGAAATGTGCCAGCCCTGAAAGATGTTGCTGGTCCTCTCCTTCCCTTGGCTGCATATTCACAGGCACAAAAGCACTGGTGTTCTGTCCTTTCGCAGAGATGTCGTTTCTCACGGTGCTTGTTCTCGGCAGAGCCTGTTTCCGACAAGGCAAAAGTCTGGCTATTCCTCCTACAAGGAAGGGGACAGGCCTGAAAGATGTTGCTGGTCTTCACCTTCCCTTGGCAGCCTATTCACAGGCACAACAGCACTGGGGATCTGTGCTTTCCAAGAGATGTCATATATCATGGTGCTCGTTCTCAGCAGAGCCTGTTTCCGAAAAGGCAAACGTCCGGCTCCTTCTCCCACAAGAAATGTGCCAGCCCTGAAAGATGTTGCTGGTCCTCACCTTCCCTTGGCAGCCTATTCACAGGCACAACAGCACTGGGGATCTGTGCTTTCCCAGAAATGTCATATCTCACGGTGCTCGTTCTCGGCAGAGCCTGTTTCCGCAAAGGCAAACGTCCGGATCCTTCTCCCACAAGGAATGTGCAGGCCCTAAAAGGTGTTGCTGGTTTTCACCTTCCCTTGGCAGCCTGTTCACAGACACAACAGCACTGGGGATCTGTGCTTTCCCAGAGATGTCATAGCTCATGGTGCTTGTTCCCGGTAGAGCCTGTTTCCGAAAAGGCAAACGTCCGGATACTTCTCCCAAAAGGAATGTGCCAGCCCTAAAAGGTGTTGCTGGTCTTCACCTTCCCTTGGTAGCCTATTCACAGGCACAAAAGCTCTGGTGTTCTGTGCTTTCCCTGAGATGTCGTTTCTCATGGTGCTCCTTATCGGCAGAGCCTGTTTCCGAAAAGGCAAACGTCCGTCTCCTTCTCCCACATGGAAGGGGACAGCCCTAAAAAATGTTGCTGGTCTTCACCTTCCCTTGGCAGCCTATTCACAGGCACAACAGCACTGGGGATCTGTGCTCTCCCAGAGATGTCATTTCTCATGGTGTTTGTTCTCAGCAGAGCCTGTTTCCAAAAAGGCAAACGTCCGGATCCTTCTCCCGCAAGGAACGGGAGAGCCCTGAAAGGTGTTGCTGGCCTTCACCTTCCCTTGGCAGCCTATTCACAGGCACAATAGCACTGCGCATTTGTGCTTTCCCAGAGATGTCATATCTCATGGTGTTCGTTTTCGGCAGAGCCTGTTTCCGAAAAAGCAAATGTCTGGCTATTCCTCCTACAAGTAATGTGCCAGCCCTGAAAGATGTTGCTGGTCCTCACCTTCACTTGGCAGCCTATTCACAGGCACAAAAGCACTGGTGTTCTGTGCTTTCGCAGAGATGTCATATCTCATGGTGCTCGTTCTCAGCACAGCCTGTTTCCAAAAAGGCAAACGTCCGGATTCTTCTCCCACAAGGAATGTACCAGCCCTGAAAGGTGTTGCTGGTCTTCACCTTCCCTTGGCAGCCTATTCACAGGCACAACAGCACTGGGGATCTGTGCTTTCCCAGAGATGTCATAGCAAATGGTGCTTGTTCCCGGTAGAGCCTGTTTCCGAAAAGGCAAACGTCCGGATACTTCTCCCAAAAGGAATGTGCCAGCCCTAAAAGGTGTTGCTGGTCTTCACCTTCCCTTGGTAGCCTATTCACAGGCACAAAAGCTCTGGTGTTCTGTGCTTTCCCTGAGATGTCGTTTCTCATGGTGCTCCTTATCGGCAGAGCCTGTTTCCGAAAAGGCAAACGTCCGGCTCCTTCTCCCACATGGAAGGGGACAGCCCTGAAAGATGTTGCTGGTCTTCACCTTCCCTTGGCAGCCTATTCACAGGCACAACAGCACTGGGGATCTGTGCTTTCCCAGAGATGTCATATCGCACGGTGCTCATTCTCGGCAGAGCCTGTTTCCGCAAAGGGAAACATCCGGCTCTTGTCCCAAAAACAATGTGCCAGCCCTGAAATATGTTGCTGGTCCTCACGTTCCCTTGGCAGCCTATTCACAGGCACAACAGCACTGGGGATCTGTGCTTTCCCAGAGATGTCATATCTCACGGTGCTCGTTCTCGGCAGAGCCTGTTTCCGAAAAGGCAAACTTCTAGGTATTCCTCCTACAAGTAATGTGCCAGCCCTGAAAGATGTTGCTGGTCCTCACCTTCCCTTGGCAGCCTATTCACAGGCACAACAGCAGTGGGGATCTGTGCTTTCCCAGAGATGTCATATCTCACGGTGCTTGTTCCCGGCAGAGCCTGTTTCTTAAAAGGCAAACGTATGGCTCCTTCTCCCACAAGTAATGTGCCAGCCCTGAAAGATGTTGCTGGTTCTCACCTTCCCTTGGCAGCCTATTCACAGGCACAACAGCACTGGGGATCTGTGCTTTCCCAGAGATTTCATAGCTCATGGTGCTTATTCCCGGTAGAGCCTCTTTCCGAAAAGGCAAACGTCCGGATCCTTCTCCCGCAAGGAACGGGAGAGCCCTGAAAGATGTTGCTGGTCCTCACCTTCCCTTGGCTGCGTATTCACAGGCACAACAGCACTGGGGATCTGTGCTTTCCCGGAGATGTCATATCTCATGGTGCTCGTTCTCAGCAGAGCTGTTTCCGAAAAGGCAAACGTCCGGATCCTTCTCCCACATGGAAGGGGACAGCCCTAAAAGGTGTTGCTGGTCTTCACCTTCCCTTGGCAGCCTATTCACAGGCACAACAGCACTGGGGATCTGTGCTTTCCCAGAGATGTCATATGTCATGGTGTTTGTTCCCGCCGAGCCTGTTTCCAAAAAGGCAAACGTCTGGCTCCTTCTCCCACAAGTAATGTGCCAGCCCTGAAAGATGTTGCTGGTCCTCACCTTCCCTTGGCTGCGTACTCACAGGCACAACAGCACTGGTGATCTGTGCTTTCCCAGAGATGTCATATGTCATGGTGTTTGTTCCCGGCAGAACCTGTTTCCGCAAAGGCAAATATCCGGAACATTCTCCCACAAGGAAAGAGAGAGCCCTGAAAGATGTTGCTGGTCCTCACCTTCCCTTGGCTGCGTATTCACAGGCACAACAGCACTGGGAATCTGTGCTTTCCCAGAGATGTCATATCTCATGATGCTCGTTCTCGGCAGAGCCTGTTTCCGAAAAGGCAAACGTCTGGCTATTCGTCGTACAAGAAATGTGCGAGCCCTGATAGATGTTGCTGGTCCTCTCCTTCCCTTGGCAGCCTATTCACAGGCACAACAGCACTGGGGATCTGTGCTTTCCCAGAGATGTCATAACTCACGGTGCTCGTTCCCGGCAGAGCCTGTTTCAAAAAAGGCAAACGTCTGGCTATTCCTCATACAAGGAAGGGGACAGCCCTGAAAGATGTTGATGATCTTCACCTTCCCTTGGCAGCCTATTCACAGGCACAACAGCACTGGGGATCTGTGCTTTCCCAGAGATGTCATATCTCATGGTGCTCGTTCTCAGCAGAGCCTGTTTCCGAAAAGGCAAACGTCCGGATCCTTCTCCCACATGGAAGGGGACAGCCCTGAAAGATGTTGCTGCTCTTCAGCTTCCCTTGGCAGCCTGTTCACAGGCACAACAGCACTGGGGATCTGTGCTTTCCCAGAGATGTCATATCTCACGGTGCTTGTTCCCGGCAGAGCCTGTTTCTGAAAAGGCAAACGTCTGGCTCCTTCTCCCACAAGTAATGTGCCAGCCCTGAAAGATGTTGCTGGTCCTCACCTTCCCTTGGCAGCCTATTCACAGGCACAACAGCACTGGGGATCTGTGCTTTCCCAGAGATGTCATAGCAAATGGTGCTTGTTCCCGGTAGAGCCTGTTTCCGAAAAGGCAAACGTCCGGATACTTCTCCCAAAAGGAATGTGCCAGCCCTAAAAGGTGTTGCTGGTCTTCACCTTCCCTTGGTAGCCTATTCACAGGCACAAAAGCTCTGGTGTTCTGTGCTTTCCCTGAGATGTCGTTTCTCATGGTGCTCCTTATCGGCAGAGCCTGTTTCCGAAAAGGCAAACGTCCGGCTCCTTCTCCCACATGGAAAGGGACAGCCCTAAAAAATGTTGCTGGTCGTCACCTTCCCTTGGCAGCCTATTCACAGGCACAACAGCACTGGGGATCTGTGCTCTCCCAGAGATGTCATTTCTCATGGTGTTTGTTCTCAGCAGAGCCTGTTTCCAAAAAGGCAAACGTCCGGATCCTTCTCCCAGAAGGAAGGGGACAGCCCTGAAAGGTGTTGCTGGCCTTCACCTTCCCTTGGCAGCCTATTCACAGGCACAATAGCACTGCGCATTTGTGCTTTCCCAGAGATGTCATATCTCACGGTGTTCGTTTTCGGCAGAGCCTGTTTCCGAAAAAGCAAATGTCTGGCTATTGCTCCTACAAGAAATGTGTCAGCCCTGAAAGATGTTGCTGGTCCTCACCTTCACTTGGCAGCCTATTCACAGGCACAAAAGCACTGGTGTTCTGTGCTTTCGCAGAGATGTCATATCTCATGGTGCTCGTTCTCAGCAGAGCCTGTTTCCAAAAAGGCAAAGGTCCGGATCCTTCTCCCACATGGAAGGGGACAGCCCTGAAAGATGTTGCTGGTCTTCACCTTCCCTTGGTAGCCTATTCACAGGCACAGTAGCATTGGTGTTCTGTGCTTTCCCACAGATGTCACTTCTCATGGTGCTCGTTCTCGGCAGAGCCTGTTTCCGAAAAGGCAAACGTCTAGCTATTCCTCCTACAAGGAATGTGGCAGCCCTAAAAGGTGTTGCTGGTCTTCACCTTCCCTTGGCAACCTATTCACAGGCACAACAGCACTGGGGATCTGTGCTTTCCCAGACATATCGTTTCTCACGGTGCTCGTTCTCAGCAGAGCCTGTTTCCAAAAAGGCAAACGTCCGGATCCTTCTTCCACAAGGAATGTACCAGCCCTGAAAGGTGTTGCTGGTCTTCACCTTCCCTTGGTAGCCTATTCACAGGCACAGTAGCATTGGTGTTCTGTGCTTTCCCACAGATGTCAATTCTCATGGAGCTCGTTCTCGGCAGAGCCTGTTTCCAAAAACGCAAACGTCCGGATCCTTCTCCCGCAAGGAACGGGAGAGCCCTGAAAGATGTTGCTGGTACTCACCTTCCCTTGGCTGCGTATTCACAGGCACAACAGCACTGGGGATCTGTGCTTTCCAAGAGATGTCATATCTCATGGTGCTCGTTCTCAGCAGAGCCTGTTTACGAAAAGGCAAACGTCCGGATCCTTCTCCCACATGGAAGTGGACAGCCCTAAAAGGTGTTGCTGGTCTTCACCTTCCCTTGGCAGCCTGTTCACAGGCACAACAGCCCTGGGGATCTGTGCTTTCCCAGAGATGTCATATCTCACGGTGCTCGTTCTTGGCAGAGCCTGTTTCCGAAAAGGCAAACGTCTGGCTATTCCTCCCACAAGAAATGTGCCAGCCCTGAAAGATGTTGCTGGTCCTCACCTTCACTTGGCAGCCTATTCAGAGGCACAACAGCACTGGAGATCTGTGATTTCCCAGAGATGTCATTTCTCATGTTGTTTGTTCCCGGCAGAACCTGTTTCCGCAAAGGCAAATGTCCAGAACATTCTCCCACAAGGAAAGAGAGAGCCCTGAAAGATGTTGCTAGTCCTCACCTTCCCTTGGCTGCGTATTCACAGGCACAACAGCACTGGGAATCTGTGCTTTCCCAGAGATGTCATATCTCACGGTGCTCGTTCTCGGCAGAGCCTGTTTCCGAAAAGGCAAACTTCTAGGTATTCCTCCTACAAGTAATGTGCCAGCCCTGAAAGATGTTGCTGGTCCTCACCTTCCCTTGGCAGCCTATTCACAGGCACAACAGCACTGGGGATCTGTGCTTTCCCAGAGATGTCATATCTCACGGTGCTCGTTCTCGGCAGAGCCTGTTTTCGAAAACGCAAACGTCCGGATCCTTCTCCCACAAGGAATGTGCCAGCCCTAAAAGGTGTTGCTGGTCTTCACCTTCCCTTGGCAGCCTATTCAGAGACACAACAGCACTGGGGATCTGTGCTTTCCGGGAGATGTCATAGCTCATTGTGCTTGTTCCCGGTAGAGCCTGTTTCCGAAAAGGCAAACGTCTGGCTCCTTCTCCCACAAGTAATGTGCCAGCCCTGAAAGATGTTGCTGGTCCTCACCTTCCCTTGGCAGCCTATTCACAGGCACAACAGCACTGGGGATCTGTGCTTTCCCAGAGATGTCATAACTCACGGTGCTCGTTCCCGGCAGAGCCTGTTTCAAAAAAGGCAAACGTCCGGATACTTCTCCCAAAATGAATGTGCCAGCCCTAAAAGGTGTTGATGGTCTTCACCTTCCCTTGGCAGCCTATTCAGAGGCACAACAGCACTGGGGATCTGTGCTTTCCCAGAGATTTCATATCTCATGGTGCTCGTTCTCAGCAGAGCCTCTTTCTGAAAAGGCAAACGACCGGCTCCTTCTCCCACAAGGAATGTGCCAGCCCTGAAAGGTGTTGCTGGTCTTCACCTTCCCTTGGCAGCCTATTCACAGGCACAACAGCACTGGGGATCTGTGCTTTCCCAGAGATGTCATATCTCACGGTGCTCGTTCTCAGCAGAGCCTGTTTCCGAAAACGCAAACGTCCGGATCCTTTTCCCACAAGGACTGTGCCAGCCCTGAAAGATGTTGCTGGTCCTCACCTTCCCTTGGCAGCCTATTCACAGGCACAACAGCACTGGGGATCTGTGCTTTCCCCGAGATGTCATATCTCACGGTGCTCGTTCTCGGCAGAGCCTGTTTCCGAAAAGGCAAACTCCTGGCTATTCCTCCTACAAGAAATATGCCAGCCCTGAAATATCTTGCTGGTCTTCAGCTTCCCTTGGCAGCCTATTCACAGGCACAACAGCACTGGGGATCTGTGCTTTCCCAGAGATGTCATATCTCATGATGCTCGTTCTCAGCAGAGCCTGTTTCAGAAAAGGCAATCGTCCGGATCCGTCTCCCGCAAACAATGTGCCAGCCCTGAAAGGTGTTGCTGGTCCTCACCTTCCCTTGGTAGCCTATTCACAGGCACAATAGCACTGGGCATTTGTGCTTTCCCAGAGATGTCATATCTCACAGTGTTCGTTCTCGGCAGAGCCTGTTTCCGAAAAGGCAAACGTCTGACTATTCCTCCTACAAGAAATGTGCCAGCCCTGAAAGATGTTGCTGGTCCTCTCCTTCCCTTGGCTGCATATTCACAGGCACAAAAGCACTGGTGTTCTGTCCTTTCGCAGAGATGTCGTTTCTCATGGTGCTTGTTCTCGGCAGAGCCTGTTTCAAAAAAGGCAAAAGTCTGGCTATTCCTCCTACAAGGAAGGGGACAGGCCTGAAAGATGTTGCTGGTCTTCAGCTTCCCTTGGCAGCCTATTCACAGGCACAACAGCACTGGGGATCTGTGCTTTCCAAGAGATGTCATATATCATGGTGCTCGTTCTCAGCAGAGCCTGTTTCCGAAAAGGCAAACGTCCGGATCCTTCTCCCACAAGAAATGTGCCAGCCCTAAAAGGTGTTGCTGGTCCTCACCTTCCCTTGGCAGCCTATTCACAGGCACAACAGCACTGGGGATCTGTGCTTTTCCAGAGATGTCATATCTCACGGTGCTCGTTCTCGGCAGAGCCTGTTTCCGAAAAGGCAAACTTCTAGGTATTCCTCCTACAAGTAATGTGCCAGCCCTGAAAGATGTTGCTGGTCCTCACCTTCCCTTGGCAGCCTATTCACAGGCACAACAGCACTGGGGATCTGTGCTTTCCCAGAAATGTCATATCTCACGGTGCTCGTTCTCGGCAGAGCCTGTTTCCGCAAAGGCAAACGTCCGGATCCTTCTCCCACAAGGAATGTGCAGGCCCTAAAAGGTGTTGCTGGTTTTCACCTTCCCTTGGCAGCCTATTCACAGACACAACAGCACTGGGGATCTGTGCTTTCCAAGAGATGTCATAGCTCATGGTGCTTGTTCCCGGTAGAGCCTGTTTCCGAAAAGGCAAACGTCCGGATACTTCTCCCAAAAGGAATGTGCCAGCCCTAAAAGGTGTTGCTGGTCTTCACCTTCCCTTGGTAGCCTATTCACAGGCACAAAAGCTCTGGTGTTCTGTGCTTTCCCTGAGATGTCTTTTCTCATGGTGCTCCTTATCGGCAGAGCCTCTTTCCGAAAAGGCAAACGTCCGTCTCCTTCTCCCACATGGAAGGGGACAGCCCTAAAAAATGTTGCTGGTCTTCACCTTCCCTTGGTAGCCTATTCACAGGCACAGTAGCATTGGTGTTCTGTGCTTTCCCACAGATGTCAATTCTCATGGAGCTCGTTCTCGGCAGAGCCTGTTTCCAAAAACGCAAACGTCCGGATCCTTCTCCCGCAAGGAACGGGAGAGCCCTGAAAGATGTTGCTGGTACTCACCTTCCCTTGGCTGCGTATTCACAGGCACAACAGCACTGGGGATCTGTGCTTTCCAAGAGATGTCATATCTCATGGTGCTCGTTCTCAGCAGAGCCTGTTTACAAAAAGGCAAACGTCCGGATCCTTCTCCCACATGGAAGTGGACAGCCCTAAAAGGTGTTGCTGGTCTTCACCTTCCCTTGGCAGCCTGTTCACAGGCACAACAGCCCTGGGGATCTGTGCTTTCCCAGAGATGTCATATCTCACGGTGCTCGTTCTTGGCAGAGCCTGTTTCCGAAAAGGCAAACGTCTGGCTATTCCTCCTACAAGAAATGTGCCAGCCCTGAAAGATGTTGCTGGTCCTCACCTTCCCTTGGCTGCGTACTCACAGGCACAACAGCACTGGTGATCTGTGCTTTCCCAGAGATGTCATATGTCATGGTGTTTGTTCCCGGCAGAACCTGTTTCCGCAAAGGCAAATATCCGGAACATTCTCCACAAGGAAAGAGAGAGCCCTGAAAGGTGTTGCTGGTCCTCACCTTCCCTTGGCTGCGTATTCACAGGCACAACAGCACTGGGAATCTGTGCTTTCCCAGAGATGTCATATCTCATGATGCTCGTTCTCGGCAGAGCCTGTTTCCGAAAAGGCAAACGTCTGGCTATTCGTCGTACAAGAAATGTGCGAGCCCTGATATATGTTGCTGGTCCTCTCCTTCCCTTGGCAGCCTATTCACAGGCACAACAGCACTGGGGATCTGTGCTTTCCCAGAGATGTCATAACTCACGGTGCTCGTTCCCGGCAGAGCCTGTTTCAAAAAAGGCAAACGTCTGGCTATTCCTCATACAAGGAAGGGGACAGCCCTGAAAGATGTTGATGATCTTCACCTTCCCTTGGCAGCCTATTCACAGGCACAACAGCACTGGGGATCTGTGCTTTCCCAGAGATGTCATATCTCATGGTGCTCGTTCTCAGCAGAGCCTGTTTCCGAAAAGGCAAACGTCCGGATCCTTCTCCCACATGGAAGGGGACAGCCCTGAAAGGTGTTGCTGCTCTTCAGCTTCCCTTGGCAGCCTATTCAGAGGCACAACAGCACTGGGGATCTGTGCTTTCCCAGAGATGTCATATCTCACGGTGCTTGTTCCCGGCAGAGCCTGTTTCTGAAAAGGCAAACGTCTGGCTCCTTCTCCCACAAGTAATGTGCCAGCCCTGAAAGATGTTGCTGGTCCTCACCTTCCCTTGGCAGCCTATTCACAGGCACAACAGCACTGGGGATCTGTGCTTTCCCAGAGATGTCATAGCAAATGGTGCTTGTTCCCGGTAGAGCCTGTTTCCGAAAAGGCAAACGTCCGGATACTTCTCCCAAAAGGAATGTGCCAGCCCTAAAAGGTGTTGCTGGTCTTCACCTTCCCTTGGTAGCCTATTCACAGGCAC
Organism: Buteo buteo; assembly: GCF_964188355.1. NCBI lineage: Eukaryota > Metazoa > Chordata > Aves > Accipitriformes > Accipitridae > Buteo > Buteo buteo. The sequence goes on from NC_134177.1 coordinate 27,104,661, forward strand.
AAAAGCTCTGGTGTTCTGTGCTTTCCCTGAGATGTCGTTTCTCATGGTGCTCCTTATCGGCAGAGCCTGTTTCCGAAAAGGCAAACGTCCGGCTCCTTCTCCCACATGGAAGGGGACAGCCCTAAAAAATGTTGCTGGTCGTCACCTTCCCTTGGCAGCCTATTCACAGGCACAACAGCACTGGGGATCTGTGCTCTCCCAGAGATGTCATTTCTCATGGTGTTTGTTCTCAGCAGAGCCTGTTTCCAAAAAGGCAAACGTCCGGATCCTTCTCCCAGAAGGAAGGGGACAGCCCTGAAAGGTGTTGCTGGCCTTCACCTTCCCTTGGCAGCCTATTCACAGGCACAATAGCACTGCGCATTTGTGCTTTCCCAGAGATGTCATATCTCACGGTGTTCGTTTTCGGCAGAGCCTGTTTCCGAAAAAGCAAATGTCTGGCTATTGCTCCTACAAGAAATGTGTCAGCCCTGAAAGATGTTGCTGGTCCTCACCTTCACTTGGCAGCCTATTCACAGGCACAAAAGCACTGGTGTTCTGTGCTTTCGCAGAGATGTCATATCTCATGGTGCTCGTTCTCAGCAGAGCCTGTTTCCAAAAAGGCAAACGTCCGGATCCTTCTCCCACATGGAAGGGGACAGCCCTGAAAGATGTTGCTGGTCTTCACCTTCCCTTGGTAGCCTATTCACAGGCACAGTAGCATTGGTGTTCTGTGCTTTCCCACAGATATCACTTCTCATGGTGCTCGTTCTCGGCAGAGCCTGTTTCCGAAAAGGCAAACGTCTAGCTATTCCTCCTACAAGGAATGTGGCAGCCCTAAAAGGTGTTGCTGGTCTTCACCTTCCCTTGGCAACCTATTCACAGGCACAACAGCACTGGGGATCTGTGCTTTCCAAGAGATGTCATATCTCATGGTGCTCGTTCTCAGCAGAGCCTGTTTCCAAAAAGGCAAACGTCCGGATCCTTCTCCCACAAGGAATGTACCAGCCCTGAAAGGTGTTGCTGGTCTTCACCTTCCCTTGGTAGCCTATTCACAGGCACAGTAGCATTGGTGTTCTGTGCTTTCCCACAGATGTCAATTCTCATGGAGCTCGTTCTCGGCAGAGCCTGTTTCCAAAAACGCAAACGTCCGGATCCTTCTCCCGCAAGGAACGGGAGAGCCCTGAAAGATGTTGCTGGTACTCACCTTCCCTTGGCTGCGTATTCACAGGCACAACAGCACTGGGGATCTGTGCTTTCCAAGAGATGTCATATCTCATGGTGCTCGTTCTCAGCAGAGCCTGTTTACGAAAAGGCAAACGTCCGGATCCTTCTCCCACATGGAAGTGGACAGCCCTAAAAGGTGTTGCTGGTCTTCACCTTCCCTTGGCAGCCTGTTCACAGGCACAACAGCCCTGGGGATCTGTGCTTTCCCAGAGATGTCATATCTCACGGTGCTCGTTCTTGGCAGAGCCTGTTTCCGAAAAGGCAAACGTCTGGCTATTCCTCCCACGAGAAATGTGCCAGCCCTGAAAGATGTTGCTGGTCCTCACCTTCACTTGGCAGCCTATTCAGAGGCACAACAGCACTGGAGATCTGTGATTTCCCAGAGATGTCATTTCTCATGTTGTTTGTTCCCGGCAGAACCTGTTTCCGCAAAGGCAAATGTCCAGAACATTCTCCCACAAGGAAAGAGAGAGCCCTGAAAGATGTTGCTAGTCCTCACCTTCCCTTGGCTGCGTATTCACAGGCACAACAGCACTGGGAATCTGTGCTTTCCCAGAGATGTCATATCTCACGGTGCTCGTTCTCGGCAGAGCCTGTTTCCGAAAAGGCAAACTTCTAGGTATTCCTCCTACAAGTAATGTGCCAGCCCTGAAAGATGTTGCTGGTCCTCACCTTCCCTTGGCAGCCTATTCACAGGCACAACAGCACTGGGGATCTGTGCTTTCCCAGAGATGTCATATCTCACGGTGCTCGTTCTCGGCAGAGCCTGTTTCCGAAAACGCAAACGTCCGGATCCTTCTCCCACAAGGAATGTGCCAGCCCTAAAAGGTGTTGCTGGTCTTCACCTTCCCTTGGCAGCCTATTCAGAGACACAACAGCACTGGGGATCTGTGCTTTCCGGGAGATGTCATAGCTCATTGTGCTTGTTCCCGGTAGAGCCTGTTTCCGAAAAGGCAAACGTCTGGCTCCTTCTCCCACAAGTAATGTGCCAGCCCTGAAAGATGTTGCTGGTCCTCACCTTCCCTTGGCAGCCTATTCACAGGCACAACAGCACTGGGGATCTGTGCTTTCCCAGAGATGTCATAACTCACGGTGCTCGTTCCCGGCAGAGCCTGTTTCAAAAAAGGCAAACGTCCGGATACTTCTCCCACAAGGAATGTGCCAGCCCTAAAAGGTGTTGATGGTCTTCACCTTCCCTTGGCAGCCTATTCAGAGGCACAACAGCACTGGGGATCTGTGCTTTCCCAGAGATTTCATATCTCATGGTGCTCGTTCTCAGCAGAGCCTCTTTCTGAAAAGGCAAACGACCGGCTCCTTCTCCCACAAGGAATGTGCCAGCCCTGAAAGGTGTTGCTGGTCTTCACCTTCCCTTGGCAGCCTATTCACAGGCACAACAGCACTGGGGATCTGTGATTTCCCAGAGATGTCATATCTCACGGTGCTCGTTCTCAGCAGAGCCTGTTTCAGAAAAGGCAAACGTCCGGATCCTTTTCCCACAAGGACTGTGCCAGCCCTGAAAGATGTTGCTGGTCCTCACCTTCCCTTGGCAGCCTATTCACAGGCACAACAGCACTGGGGATCTGTGCTTTCCCAGAGATGTCATATCTCACGGTGCTCATTCTCGGCAGAGCCTGTTTCCGAAAAGGCAAACTCCTGGCTATTCCTCCTACAAGAAATATGCCAGCCCTGAAATATCTTGCTGGTCTTCAGCTTCCCTTGGCAGCCTATTCACAGGCACAACAGCACTGGTGATCTGTGCTTTCCCAGAGATGTCATATGTCATGGTGTTTGTTCCCGGCAGAACCTGTTTCCGCAAAGGCAAATATCCGGAACATTCTCCCACAAGGAAAGAGAGAGCCCTGAAAGGTGTTGCTGGTCCTCACCTTCCCTTGGCTGCGTATTCACAGGCACAACAGCACTGGGAATCTGTGCTTTCCCAGAGATGTCATATCTCATGATGCTCGTTCTCGGCAGAGCCTGTTTCCGAAAAGGCAAACGTCTGGCTATTCGTCGTACAAGAAATGTGCGAGCCCTGATAGATGTTGCTGGTCCTCTCCTTCCCTTGGCAGCCTATTCACAGGCACAACAGCACTGGGGATCTGTGCTTTCCCAGAGATGTCATAACTCACGGTGCTCGTTCCCGGCAGAGCCTGTTTCAAAAAAGGCAAACGTCTGGCTATTCCTCATACAAGGAAGGGGACAGCCCTGAAAGATGTTGATGATCTTCACCTTCCCTTGGCAGCCTATTCACAGGCACAACAGCACTGGGGATCTGTGCTTTCCCAGAGATGTCATATCTCATGGTGCTCGTTCTCAGCAGAGCCTGTTTCCGAAAAGGCAAACGTCCGGATCCTTCTCCCACATGGAAGGGGACAGCCCTGAAAGATGTTGCTGCTCTTCAGCTTCCCTTGGCAGCCTGTTCACAGGCACAACAGCACTGGGGATCTGTGCTTTCCCAGAGATGTCATATCTCACGGTGCTTTTTCCCGGCAGAGCCTGTTTCTGAAAAGGCAAACGTCTGGCTCCTTCTCCCACAAGTAATGTGCCAGCCCTGAAAGATGTTGCTGGTCCTCACCTTCCCTTGGCAGCCTATTCACAGGCACAACAGCACTGGGGATCTGTGCTTTCCCAGAGATGTCATAGCAAATGGTGCTTGTTCCCGGTAGAGCCTGTTTCCGAAAAGGCAAACGTCCGGATACTTCTCCCAAAAGGAATGTGCCAGCCCTAAAAGGTGTTGCTGGTCTTCACCTTCCCTTGGTAGCCTATTCACAGGCACAAAATCTCTGGTGTTCTGTGCTTTCCCTGAGATGTCGTTTCTCATGGTGCTCCTTATCGGCAGAGCCTGTTTCCGAAAAGGCAAACGTCCGGCTCCTTCTCCCACATGGAAGGGGACAGCCCTAAAAAATGTTGCTGGTCGTCACCTTCCCTTGGCAGCCTATTCACAGGCACAACAGCACTGGGGATCTGTGCTCTCCCAGAGATGTCATTTCTCATGGTGTTTGTTCTCAGCAGAGCCTGTTTCCAAAAAGGCAAACGTCCGGATCCTTCTCCCAGAAGGAAGGGGACAGCCCTGAAAGGTGTTGCTGGCCTTCACCTTCCCTTGGCAGCCTATTCACAGGCACAATAGCACTGCGCATTTGTGCTTTCCCAGAGATGTCATATCTCACGGTGTTCGTTTTCGGCAGAGCCTGTTTCCGAAAAAGCAAATGTCTGGCTATTGCTCCTACAAGAAATGTGTCAGCCCTGAAAGATGTTGCTGGTCCTCACCTTCACTTGGCAGCCTATTCACAGGCACAAAAGCACTGGTGTTCTGTGCTTTCGCAGAGATGTCATATCTCATGGTGCTCGTTCTCAGCAGAGCCTGTTTCCAAAAAGGCAAACGTCCGGATCCTTCTCCCACATGGAAGGGGACAGCCCTGAAAGATGTTGCTGGTCTTCACCTTCCCTTGGTAGCCTATTCACAGGCACAGTAGCATTGGTGTTCTGTGCTTTCCCACAGATGTCACTTCCCATGGTGCTCGTTCTCGGCAGAGCCTGTTTCCGAAAAGGCAAACGTCTAGCTATTCCTCCTACAAGGAATGTGGCAGCCCTAAAAGGTGTTGCTGGTCTTCACCTTCCCTTGGCAACCTATTCACAGGCACAACAGCACTGGGGATCTGTGCTTTCCCAGACATATCGTTTCTCACGGTGCTCGTTCTCAGCAGAGCCTGTTTCCAAAAAGGCAAACGTCCGGATCCTTCTCCCACAAGGAATGTACCAGCCCTGAAAGGTGTTGCTGGTCTTCACCTTCCCTTGGTAGCCTATTCACAGGCACAGTAGCATTGGTGTTCTGTGCTTTCCCACAGATGTCAATTCTCATGGAGCTCGTTCTCGGCAGAGCCTGTTTCCAAAAACGCAAACGTCCGGATCCTTCTCCCGCAAGGAACGGGAGAGCCCTGAAAGATGTTGCTGGTACTCACCTTCCCTTGGCTGCGTATTCACAGGCACAACAGCACTGGGGATCTGTGCTTTCCAAGAGATGTCATATCTCATGGTGCTCGTTCTCAGCAGAGCCTGTTTACGAAAAGGCAAACGTCCGGATCCTTCTCCCACATGGAAGTGGACAGCCCTAAAAGGTGTTGCTGGTCTTCACCTTCCCTTGGCAGCCTGTTCACAGGCACAACAGCCCTGGGGATCTGTGCTTTCCCAGAGATGTCATATCTCACGGTGCTCGTTCTTGGCAGAGCCTGTTTCCGAAAAGGCAAACGTCTGGCTATTCCTCCCACAAGAAATGTGCCAGCCCTGAAAGATGTTGCTGGTCCTCACCTTCACTTGGCAGCCTATTCACAGGCACAACAGCACTGGGGATCTGTGCTTTCCCAGAGATGTCATATCTCACGGTGCTCGTTCTCGGCAGAGCCTGTTTCCGAAAACGCAAACGTCCGGATCCTTCTCCCACAAGGAATGTGCCAGCCCTAAAAGGTGTTGCTGGTCTTCACCTTCCCTTGGCAGCCTATTCAGAGACACAACAGCACTGGGGATCTGTGCTTTCCGGGAGATGTCATAGCTCATTGTGCTTGTTCCCGGTAGAGCCTGTTTCCGAAAAGGCAAACGTCTGGCTCCTTCTCCCACAAGTAATGTGCCAGCCCTGAAAGATGTTGCTGGTCCTCACCTTCCCTTGGCAGCCTATTCACAGGCACAACAGCACTGGGGATCTGTGCTTTCCCAGAGATGTCATATCTCACGGTGCTCATTCTCGGCAGAGCCTGTTTCCGAAAAGGCAAACTCCTGGCTATTCCTCCTACAAGAAATATGCCAGCCCTGAAATATCTTGCTGGTCTTCAGCTTCCCTTGGCAGCCTATTCACAGGCACAACAGCACTGGGGATCTGTGCTTTCCCAGAGATGTCATATCTCATGATGCTCGTTCTCGGCAGAGCCTGTTTCCGAAAAGGCAATCGTCCGGATCCGTCTCCCGCAAACAATGTGCCAGCCCTGAAAGGTGTTGCTGGTCCTCACCTTCCCTTGGTAGCCTATTCACAGGCACAATAGCACTGGGCATTTGTGCTTTCCCAGAGATGTCATATCTCACAGTGTTCGTTCTCGGCAGAGCCTGTTTCCGAAAAGGCAAACGTCTGACTATTCCTCCTACAAGAAATGTGCCAGCCCTGAAAGATGTTGCTGGTCCTCTCCTTCCCTTGGCTGCATATTCACAGGCACAAAAGCACTGGTGTTCTGTGCTTTCCCTGAGATGTCGTTTCTCACGGTGCTTGTTCTCGGCAGAGCCTGTTTCCGAAAAGGCAAAAGTCTGGCTATTCCTCCTACAAGGAAGGGGACAGGCCTGAAAGATGTTGCTGGTCTTCACCTTCCCTTGGCAGCCTATTCACAGGCACAACAGCACTGGGGATCTGTGCTTTCCAAGAGATGTCATATATCATGGTGCTCGTTCTCAGCAGAGCCTGTTTCCGAAAAGGCAAACGTCCGGATCCTTCTCCCACAAGAAATGTGCCAGCCCTAAAAGGTGTTGCTGGTCCTCACCTTCCCTTGGCAGCCTATTCACAGGCACAACAGCACTGGGGATCTGTGCTTTTCCAGAGATGTCATATCTCACGGTGCTCGTTCTCGGCAGAGCCTGTTTCCGAAAAGGCAAACTTCTAGGTATTCCTCCTACAAGTAATGTGCCAGCCCTGAAAGATGTTGCTGGTCCTCACCTTCCCTTGGCAGCCTATTCACAGGCACAACAGCACTGGGGATCTGTGCTTTCCCAGAAATGTCATATCTCACGGTGCTCGTTCTCGGCAGAGCCTGTTTCCGCAAAGGCAAACGTCCGGATCCTTCTCCCACAAGGAATGTGCAGGCCCTAAAAGGTGTTGCTGGTTTTCACCTTCCCTTGGCAGCCTATTCACAGACACAACAGCACTGGGGATCTGTGCTTTCCCAGAGATGTCATAGCTCATGGTGCTTGTTCCCGGTAGAGCCTGTTTCCGAAAAGGCAAACGTCCGGATACTTCTCCCAAAAGGAATGTGCCAGCCCTAAAAGGTGTTGCTGGTCTTCACCTTCCCTTGGTAGCCTATTCACAGGCACAAAAGCTCTGGTGTTCTGTGCTTTCCCTGAGATGTCGTTTCTCATGGTGCTCCTTATCGGCAGAGCCTGTTTCCGAAAAGGCAAACGTCCGGCTCCTTCTCCCACATGGAAGGGGACAGCCCTAAAAAATGTTGCTGGTCTTCACCTTCCCTTGGCAGCCTATTCACAGGCACAACAGCACTGGGGATCTGTGCTCTCCCAGAGATGTCATTTCTCATGGTGTTTGTTCTCAGCAGAGCCTGTTTCCAAAAAGGCAAACGTCCGGATCCTTCTCCCGCAAGGAACGGGAGAGCCCTGAAAGGTGTTGCTGGCCTTCACCTTCCCTTGGCAGCCTATTCACAGGCACAATAGCACTGCGCATTTGTGCTTTCCCAGAGATGTCATATCTCATGGTGTTCGTTTTCGGCAGAGCCTGTTTCCGAAAAAGCAAATGTCTGGCTATTCCTCCTACAAGTAATGTGCCAGCCCTGAAAGATGTTGCTGGTCCTCACCTTCACTTGGCAGCCTATTCACAGGCACAAAAGCACTGGTGTTCTGTGCTTTCGCAGAGATGTCATATCTCATGGTGCTCGTTCTCAGCAGAGCCTGTTTCCAAAAAGGCAAACGTCCGGATCCTTCTCCCACAAGGAATGTACCAGCCCTGAAAGGTGTTGCTGGTCTTCACCTTCCCTTGGCTGCGTATTCACAGGCACAACAGCACTGGGAATCTGTGCTTTCCCAGAGATGTCATATCTCATGATGCTCGTTCTCGGCAGAGCCTGTTTCCGAAAAGGCAAACGTCTGGCTATTCGTCGTACAAGAAATGTGCGAGCCCTGATAGATGTTGCTGGTCCTCTCCTTCCCTTGGCAGCCTATTCACAGGCACAACAGCACTGGGGATCTGTGCTTTCCCAGAGATGTCATAACTCACGGTGCTCGTTCCCGGCAGAGCCTGTTTCAAAAAGGCAAACGTCTGGCTATTCCTCATACAAGGAAGGGGACAGCCCTGAAAGATGTTGATGATCTTCACCTTCCCTTGGCAGCCTATTCACAGGCACAACAGCACTGGGGATCTGTGCTTTCCCAGAGATGTCATATCTCATGGTGCTCGTTCTCAGCAGAGCCTGTTTCCGAAAAGGCAAACGTCCGGATCCTTCTCCCACATGGAAGGGGACAGCCCTGAAAGGTGTTGCTGCTCTTCAGCTTCCCTTGGCAGCCTGTTCACAGGCACAACAGCACTGGGGATCTGTGCTTTCCCAGAGATGTCATATCTCACGGTGCTTGTTCCCGGCAGAGCCTGTTTCTGAAAAGGCAAACGTCTGGCTCCTTCTCCCACAAGTAATGTGCCAGCCCTGAAAGATGTTGCTGGTCCTCACCTTCCCTTGGCAGCCTATTCACAGGCACAACAGCACTGGGGATCTGTGCTTTCCCAGAGATGTCATAGCAAATGGTGCTTGTTCCCGGTAGAGCCTGTTTCCGAAAAGGCAAACGTCCGGATACTTCTCCCAAAAGGAATGTGCCAGCCCTAAAAGGTGTTGCTGGTCTTCACCTTCCCTTGGTAGCCTATTCACAGGCACAAAATCTCTGGTGTTCTGTGCTTTCCCTGAGATGTCGTTTCTCATGGTGCTCCTTATCGGCAGAGCCTGTTTCCGAAAAGGCAAACGTCCGGCTCCTTCTCCCACATGGAAGGGGACAGCCCTAAAAAATGTTGCTGGTCGTCACCTTCCCTTGGCAGCCTATTCACAGGCACAACAGCACTGGGGATCTGTGCTCTCCCAGAGATGTCATTTCTCATGGTGTTTGTTCTCAGCAGAGCCTGTTTCCAAAAAGGCAAACGTCCGGATCCTTCTCCCAGAAGGAAGGGGACAGCCCTGAAAGGTGTTGCTGGCCTTCACCTTCCCTTGGCAGCCTATTCACAGGCACAATAGCACTGCGCATTTGTGCTTTCCCAGAGATGTCATATCTCACGGTGTTCGTTTTCGGCAGAGCCTGTTTCCGAAAAAGCAAATGTCTGGCTATTGCTCCTACAAGAAATGTGTCAGCCCTGAAAGATGTTGCTGGTCCTCACCTTCACTTGGCAGCCTATTCACAGGCACAAAAGCACTGGTGTTCTGTGCTTTCGCAGAGATGTCATATCTCATGGTGCTCGTTCTCAGCAGAGCCTGTTTCCAAAAAGGCAAACGTCCGGATCCTTCTCCCACATGGAAGGGGACAGCCCTGAAAGATGTTGCTGGTCTTCACCTTCCCTTGGTAGCCTATTCACAGGCACAGTAGCATTGGTGTTCTGTGCTTTCCCACAGATATCACTTCTCATGGTGCTCGTTCTCGGCAGAGCCTGTTTCCGAAAAGGCAAACGTCTAGCTATTCCTCCTACAAGGAATGTGGCAGCCCTAAAAGGTGTTGCTGGTCTTCACCTTCCCTTGGCAACCTATTCACAGGCACAACAGCACTGGGGATCTGTGCTTTCCCAGACATATCGTTTCTCACGGTGCTCGTTCTCAGCAGAGCCTGTTTCCAAAAACGCAAACGTCCGGATCCTTCTCCCGCAAGGAACGGGAGAGCCCTGAAAGATGTTGCTGGTACTCACCTTCCCTTGGCTGCGTATTCACAGGCACAACAGCACTGGGGATCTGTGCTTTCCAAGAGATGTCATATCTCATGGTGCTCGTTCTCAGCAGAGCCTGTTTACGAAAAGGCAAACGTCCGGATCCTTCTCCCACATGGAAGTGGACAGCCCTAAAAGGTGTTGCTGGTCTTCACCTTCCCTTGGCAGCCTGTTCACAGGCACAACAGCCCTGGGGATCTGTGCTTTCCCAGAGATGTCATATCTCACGGTGCTCGTTCTTGGCAGAGCCTGTTTCCGAAAAGGCAAACGTCTGGCTATTCCTCCCACAAGAAATGTGCCAGCCCTGAAAGATGTTGCTGGTCCTCACCTTCACTTGGCAGCCTATTCAGAGGCACAACAGCACTGGAGATCTGTGATTTCCCAGAGATGTCATTTCTCATGGTGTTTGTTCCCGGCAGAACCTGTTTCCGCAAAGGCAAATGTCCAGAACATTCTCCCACAAGGAAAGAGAGAGCCCTGAAAGATGTTGCTAGTCCTCACCTTCCCTTGGCTGCGTATTCACAGGCACAACAGCACTGGGAATCTGTGCTTTCCCAGAGATGTCATATCTCACGGTGCTCGTTCTCGGCAGAGCCTGTTTCCGAAAAGGCAAACTTCTAGGTATTCCTCCTACAAGTAATGTGCCAGCCCTGAAAGATGTTGCTGGTCCTCACCTTCCCTTGGCAGCCTATTCACAGGCACAACAGCACTGGGGATCTGTGCTTTCCCAGAGATGTCATATCTCACGGTGCTCGTTCTCGGCAGAGCCTGTTTCCGAAAACACAAACGTCCGGATCCTTCTCCCACAAGGAATGTGCCAGCCCTAAAAGGTGTTGCTGGTCTTCACCTTCCCTTGGCAGCCTATTCAGAGACACAACAGCACTGGGGATCTGTGCTTTCCGGGAGATGTCATAGCTCATTGTGCTTGTTCCCGGTAGAGCCTGTTTCCGAAAAGGCAAACGTCTGGCTCCTTCTCCCACAAGTAATGTGCCAGCCCTGAAAGATGTTGCTGGTCCTCACCTTCCCTTGGCAGCCTATTCACAGGCACAACAGCACTGGGGATCTGTGCTTTCCCAGAGATGTCATAACTCACGGTGCTCGTTCCCGGCAGAGCCTGTTTCAAAAAAGGCAAACGTCCGGATACTTCTCCCACAAGGAATGTGCCAGCCCTAAAAGGTGTTGATGGTCTTCACCTTCCCTTGGCAGCCTATTCAGAGGCACAACAGCACTGGGGATCTGTGCTTTCCCAGAGATTTCATATCTCATGGTGCTCGTTCTCAGCAGAGCCTCTTTCTGAAAAGGCAAACGACCGGCTCCTTCTCCCACAAGGAATGTGCCAGCCCTGAAAGGTGTTGCTGGTCTTCACCTTCCCTTGGCAGCCTATTCACAGGCACAACAGCACTGGGGATCTGTGATTTCCCAGAGATGTCATATCTCACGGTGCTCGTTCTCAGCAGAGCCTGTTTCAGAAAAGGCAAACGTCCGGATCCTTTTCCCACAAGGACTGTGCCAGCCCTGAAAGATGTTGCTGGTCCTCACCTTCCCTTGGCAGCCTATTCACAGGCACAACAGCACTGGGGATCTGTGCTTTCCCAGAGATGTCATATCTCACGGTGCTCGTTCCCGGCAGAGCCTGTTTCCGAAAAGGCAAACTCCTGGCTATTCCTCCTACAAGAAATATGCCAGCCCTGAAATATCTTGCTGGTCTTCAGCTTCCCTTGGCAGCCTATTCACAGGCACAACAGCACTGGTGATCTGTGCTTTCCCAGAGATGTCATATGTCATGGTGTTTGTTCCCGGCAGAACCTGTTTCCGCAAAGGCAAATATCCGGAACATTCTCCCACAAGGAAAGAGAGAGCCCTGAAAGGTGTTGCTGGTCCTCACCTTCCCTTGGCTGCGTATTCACAGGCACAACAGCACTGGGAATCTGTGCTTTCCCAGAGATGTCATATCTCATGATGCTCGTTCTCGGCAGAGCCTGTTTCCGAAAAGGCAAACGTCTGGCTATTCGTCGTACAAGAAATGTGCGAGCCCTGATAGATGTTGCTGGTCCTCTCCTTCCCTTGGCAGCCTATTCACAGGCACAACAGCACTGGGGATCTGTGCTTTCCCAGAGATGTCATAACTCACGGTGCTCGTTCCCGGCAGAGCCTGTTTCAAAAAAGGCAAACGTCTGGCTATTCCTCATACAAGGAAGGGGACAGCCCTGAAAGATGTTGATGATCTTCACCTTCCCTTGGCAGCCTATTCACAGGCACAACAGCACTGGTGATCTGTGCTTTCCCAGAGATGTCATATGTCATGGTGTTTGTTCCCGGCAGAACCTGTTTCCGCAAAGGCAAATATCCGGAACATTCTCCCACAAGGAAAGAGAGAGCCCTGAAAGGTGTTGCTGGTCCTCACCTTCCCTTGGCTGCGTATTCACAGGCACAACAGCACTGGGAATCTGTGCTTTCCCAGAGATGTCATATCTCATGATGCTCGTTCTCGGCAGAGCCTGTTTCCGAAAAGGCAAACGTCTGGCTATTCGTCGTACAAGAAATGTGCGAGCCCTGATAGATGTTGCTGGTCCTCTCCTTCCCTTGGCAGCCTATTCACAGGCACAACAGCACTGGGGATCTGTGCTTTCCCAGAGATGTCATAACTCACGGTGCTCGTTCCCGGCAGAGCCTGTTTCAAAAAAGGCAAACGTCTGGCTATTCCTCATACAAGGAAGGGGACAGCCCTGAAAGATGTTGATGATCTTCACCTTCCCTTGGCAGCCTATTCACAGGCACAACAGCACTGGGGATCTGTGCTTTCCCAGAGATGTCATATCTCATGGTGCTCGTTCTCAGCAGAGCCTGTTTCCGAAAAGGCAAACGTCCGGATCCTTCTCCCACATGGAAGGGGACAGCCCTGAAAGATGTTGCTGCTCTTCAGCTTCCCTTGGCAGCCTGTTCACAGGCACAACAGCACTGGGGATCTGTGCTTTCCCAGAGATGTCATATCTCACGGTGCTTTTTCCCGGCAGAGCCTGTTTCTGAAAAGGCAAACGTCTGGCTCCTTCTCCCACAAGTAATGTGCCAGCCCTGAAAGATGTTGCTGGTCCTCACCTTCCCTTGGCAGCCTATTCACAGGCACAACAGCACTGGGGATCTGTGCTTTCCCAGAGATGTCATAGCAAATGGTGCTTGTTCCCGGTAGAGCCTGTTTCCGAAAAGGCAAACGTCCGGATACTTCTCCCAAAAGGAATGTGCCAGCCCTAAAAGGTGTTGCTGGTCTTCACCTTCCCTTGGTAGCCTATTCACAGGCACAAAATCTCTGGTGTTCTGTGCTTTCCCTGAGATGTCGTTTCTCATGGTGCTCCTTATCGGCAGAGCCTGTTTCCGAAAAGGCAAACGTCCGGCTCCTTCTCCCACATGGAAGGGGACAGCCCTAAAAAATGTTGCTGGTCGTCACCTTCCCTTGGCAGCCTATTCACAGGCACAACAGCACTGGGGATCTGTGCTCTCCCAGAGATGTCATTTCTCATGGTGTTTGTTCTCAGCAGAGCCTGTTTCCAAAAAGGCAAACGTCCGGATCCTTCTCCCAGAAGGAAGGGGACAGCCCTGAAAGGTGTTGCTGGCCTTCACCTTCCCTTGGCAGCCTATTCACAGGCACAATAGCACTGCGCATTTGTGCTTTCCCAGAGATGTCATATCTCACGGTGTTCGTTTTCGGCAGAGCCTGTTTCCGAAAAAGCAAATGTCTGGCTATTGCTCCTACAAGAAATGTGTCAGCCCTGAAAGATGTTGCTGGTCCTCACCTTCACTTGGCAGCCTATTCACAGGCACAAAAGCACTGGTGTTCTGTGCTTTCGCAGAGATGTCATATCTCATGGTGCTCGTTCTCAGCAGAGCCTGTTTCCAAAAAGGCAAACGTCCGGATCCTTCTCCCACATGGAAGGGGACAGCCCTGAAAGATGTTGCTGGTCTTCACCTTCCCTTGGTAGCCTATTCACAGGCACAGTAGCATTGGTGTTCTGTGCTTTCCCACAGATGTCACTTCTCATGGTGCTCGTTCTCGGCAGAGCCTGTTTCCGAAAAGGCAAACGTCTAGCTATTCCTCCTACAAGGAATGTGGCAGCCCTAAAAGGTGTTGCTGGTCTTCACCTTCCCTTGGCAACCTATTCACAGGCACAACAGCACTGGGGATCTGTGCTTTCCCAGACATATCGTTTCTCACGGTGCTCGTTCTCAGCAGAGCCTGTTTCCAAAAAGGCAAACGTCCGGATCCTTCTCCCACAAGGAATGTACCAGCCCTGAAAGGTGTTGCTGGTCTTCACCTTCCCTTGGTAGCCTATTCACAGGCACAGTAGCATTGGTGTTCTGTGCTTTCCCACAGATGTCAATTCTCATGGAGCTCGTTCTCGGCAGAGCCTGTTTCCAAAAACGCAAACGTCCGGATCCTTCTCCCGCAAGGAACGGGAGAGCCCTGAAAGATGTTGCTGGTACTCACCTTCCCTTGGCTGCGTATTCACAGGCACAACAGCACTGGGGATCTGTGCTTTCCAAGAGATGTCATATCTCATGGTGCTCGTTCTCAGCAGAGCCTGTTTACGAAAAGGCAAACGTCCGGATCCTTCTCCCACATGGAAGTGGACAGCCCTAAAAGGTGTTGCTGGTCTTCACCTTCCCTTGGCAGCCTGTTCACAGGCACAACAGCCCTGGGGATCTGTGCTTTCCCTGAGATGTCATATCTCACGGTGCTCGTTCTTGGCAGAGCCTGTTTCCGAAAAGGCAAACGTCTGGCTATTCCTCCCACAAGAAATGTGCCAGCCCTGAAAGATGTTGCTGGTCCTCACCTTCACTTGGCAGCCTATTCACAGGCACAACAGCACTGGGGATCTGTGCTTTCCCAGAGATGTCATATCTCACGGTGCTCGTTCTCGGCAGAGCCTGTTTCCGAAAACGCAAACGTCCGGATCCTTCTCCCACAAGGAATGTGCCAGCCCTAAAAGGTGTTGCTGGTCTTCACCTTCCCTTGGCAGCCTATTCAGAGACACAACAGCACTGGGGATCTGTGCTTTCCGGGAGATGTCATAGCTCATTGTGCTTGTTCCCGGTAGAGCCTGTTTCCGAAAAGGCAAACGTCTGGCTCCTTCTCCCACAAGTAATGTGCCAGCCCTGAAAGATGTTGCTGGTCCTCACCTTCCCTTGGCAGCCTATTCACAGGCACAACAGCACTGGGGATCTGTGCTTTCCCAGAGATGTCATAGCAAATGGAGCTTGTTCCCGGTAGAGCCTGTTTCCGAAAAGGCAAACGTCCGGATACTTCTCCCAAAATGAATGTGCCAGCCCTAAAAGGTGTTGATGGTCTTCACCTTCCCTTGGCAGCCTATTCAGAGGCACAACAGCACTGGGGATCTGTGCTTTCCCAGAGATTTCATATCTCATGGTGCTCGTTCTCAGCAGAGCCTCTTTCTGAAAAGGCAAACGACCGGCTCCTTCTCCCACAAGGAATGTGCCAGCCCTGAAAGGTGTTGCTGGTCTTCACCTTCCCTTGGCAGCCTATTCACAGGCACAACAGCACTGGGGATCTGTGATTTCCCAGAGATGTCATATCTCACGGTGCTCGTTCTCAGCAGAGCCTGTTTCAGAAAAGGCAAACGTCCGGATCCTTTTCCCACAAGGACTGTGCCAGCCCTGAAAGATGTTGCTGGTCCTCACCTTCCCTTGGCAGCCTATTCACAGGCACAACAGCACTGGGGATCTGTGCTTTCCCAGAGATGTCATATCTCACGGTGCTCATTCTCGGCAGAGCCTGTTTCCGAAAAGGCAAACTCCTGGCTATTCCTCCTACAAGAAATATGCCAGCCCTGAAATATCTTGCTGGTCTTCAGCTTCCCTTGGCAGCCTATTCACAGGCACAACAGCACTGGGGATCTGTGCTTTCCCAGAGATGTCATATCTCATGATGCTCGTTCTCGGCAGAGCCTGTTTCCGAAAAGGCAATCGTCCGGATCCGTCTCCCGCAAACAATGTGCCAGCCCTGAAAGGTGTTGCTGGTCCTCACCTTCCCTTGGTAGCCTATTCACAGGCACAATAGCACTGGGCATTTGTGCTTTCCCAGAGATGTCATATCTCACAGTGTTCGTTCTCGGCAGAGCCTGTTTCCGAAAAGGCAAACGTCTGACTATTCCTCCTACAAGAAATGTGCCAGCCCTGAAAGATGTTGCTGGTCCTCTCCTTCCCTTGGCTGCATATTCACAGGCACAAAAGCACTGGTGTTCTGTGCTTTCCCTGAGATGTCGTTTCTCACGGTGCTTGTTCTCGGCAGAGCCTGTTTCCGAAAAGGCAAAAGTCTGGCTATTCCTCCTACAAGGAAGGGGACAGGCCTGAAAGATGTTGCTGGTCTTCACCTTCCCTTGGCAGCCTATTCACAGGCACAACAGCACTGGGGATCTGTGCTTTCCAAGAGATGTCATATATCATGGTGCTCGTTCTCAGCAGAGCCTGTTTCCGAAAAGGCAAACGTCCGGATCCTTCTCCCACAAGAAATGTGCCAGCCCTAAAAGGTGTTGCTGGTCCTCACCTTCCCTTGGCAGCCTATTCACAGGCACAACAGCACTGGGGATCTGTGCTTTTCCAGAGATGTCATATCTCACGGTGCTCGTTCTCGGCAGAGCCTGTTTCCGAAAAGGCAAACTTCTAGGTATTCCTCCTACAAGTAATGTGCCAGCCCTGAAAGATGTTGCTGGTCCTCACCTTCCCTTGGCAGCCTATTCACAGGCACAACAGCACTGGGGATCTGTGCTTTCCCAGAAATGTCATATCTCACGGTGCTCATTCTCGGCAGAGCCTGTTTCCGCAAAGGCAAACGTCCGGATCCTTCTCCCACAAGGAATGTGCAGGCCCTAAAAGGTGTTGCTGGTTTTCACCTTCCCTTGGCAGCCTATTCACAGACACAACAGCACTGGGGATCTGTGCTTTCCCAGAGATGTCATAGCTCATGGTGCTTGTTCCCGGTAGAGCCTGTTTCCGAAAAGGCAAACGTCCGGATACTTCTCCCAAAAGGAATGTGCCAGCCCTAAAAGGTGTTGCTGGTCTTCACCTTCCCTTGGTAGCCTATTCACAGGCACAAAAGCTCTGGTGTTCTGTGCTTTCCCTGAGATGTCGTTTCTCATGGTGCTCCTTATCGGCAGAGCCTGTTTCCGAAAAGGCAAACGTCCGGCTCCTTCTCCCACATGGAAGGGGACAGCCCTAAAAAATGTTGCTGGTCTTCACCTTCCCTTGGCAGCCTATTCACAGGCACAACAGCACTGGGGATCTGTGCTCTCCCAGAGATGTCATTTCTCATGGTGTTTGTTCTCAGCAGAGCCTGTTTCCAAAAAGGCAAACGTCCGGATCCTTCTCCCGCAAGGAACGGGAGAGCCCTGAAAGGTGTTGCTGGCCTTCACCTTCCCTTGGCAGCCTATTCACAGGCACAATAGCACTGCGCATTTGTGCTTTCCCAGAGATGTCATATCTCATGGTGTTCGTTTTCGGCAGAGCCTGTTTCCGAAAAAGCAAATGTCTGGCTATTCCTCCTACAAGTAATGTGCCAGCCCTGAAAGATGTTGCTGGTCCTCACCTTCACTTGGCAGCCTATTCACAGGCACAAAAGCACTGGTGTTCTGTGCTTTCGCAGAGATGTCATATCTCATGGTGCTCGTTCTCAGCAGAGCCTGTTTCCAAAAAGGCAAACGTCCGGATCCTTCTCCCACAAGGAATGTACCAGCCCTGAAAGGTGTTGCTGGTCTTCACCTTCCCTTGGCAGCCTATTCACAGGCACAACAGCACTGGGGATCTGTGCTTTCCCAGACATATCGTTTCTCACGGTGCTCGTTCCCGGCAGAGCCTGTTTCGGCAAAGGCAAACGTCTGGCTCCTTCTCCCACAAACAATGTGCCAGCCCTGAAAGATGTTGCTGGTCCTCACCTTCACTTGGCAGCCTATTCACAGGCACAACAGCACTGGTGTTCTGTGCTTTCCCTGAGATGTCGTTTCTCATGGTGCTCCTTCTCGGCAGAGCCTGTTTCCGAAAAGGCAAACGTCCGGCTCCTTCTCCCACATGGAAGGGGACAGCCCTGAAAGATGTTGCTGGTCTTCACCTTCCCTTGGCAGCCTATTCACAGGCACAACAGCACTGGGGATCTGTGCTTTCCCAGAGATGTCATATCGCACGGTGCTCATTCTCGGCAGAGCCTGTTTCCGCAAAGGGAAACATCCGGCTCTTGTCCCAAAAACAATGTGCCAGCCCTGAAATATGTTGCTGGTCCTCACGTTCCCTTGGCAGCCTATTCACAGGCACAACAGCACTGGGGATCTGTGCTTTCCCAGAGATGTCATATCTCACGGTGCTCGTTCTCGGCAGAGCCTGTTTCCGAAAAGGCAAACTTCTAGGTATTCCTCCTACAAGTAATGTGCCAGCCCTGAAAGATGTTGCTGGTCCTCACCTTCCCTTGGCAGCCTATTCACAGGCACAACAGCAGTGGGGATCTGTGCTTTCCCAGAGATGTCATATCTCACGGTGCTTGTTCCCGGCAGAGCCTGTTTCTTAAAAGGCAAACGTATGGCTCCTTCTCCCACAAGTAATGTGCCAGCCCTGAAAGATGTTGCTGGTTCTCACCTTCCCTTGGCAGCCTATTCACAGGCACAACAGCACTGGGGATCTGTGCTTTCCCAGAGATGTCATAGCTCATGGTGCTTATTCCCGGTAGAGCCTCTTTCCGAAAAGGCAAACGTCCGGATCCTTCTCCCGCAAGGAACGGGAGAGCCCTGAAAGATGTTGCTGGTCCTCACCTTCCCTTGGCTGCGTATTCACAGGCACAACAGCACTGGGGATCTGTGCTTTCCCGGAGATGTCATATCTCATGGTGCTCGTTCTCAGCAGAGCTGTTTCCGAAAAGGCAAACGTCCGGATCCTTCTCCCACATGGAAGGGGACAGCCCTAAAAGGTGTTGCTGGTCTTCACCTTCCCTTGGCAGCCTATTCACAGGCACAACAGCACTGGGGATCTGTGCTTTCCCAGAGATGTCATATGTCATGGTGTTTGTTCCCGCCGAGCCTGTTTCCAAAAAGGCAAACGTCTGGCTATTCCTCCCACAAGAAATGTGCCAGCCCTGAAAGATGTTGCTGGTCCTCACCTTCCCTTGGCTGCGTACTCACAGGCACAACAGCACTGGTGATCTGTGCTTTCCCAGAGATGTCATATGTCATGGTGTTTGTTCCCGGCAGAACCTGTTTCCGCAAAGGCAAATATCCGGAACATTCTCCCACAAGGAAAGAGAGAGCCCTGAAAGATGTTGCTGGTCCTCACCTTCCCTTGGCTGCGTATTCACAGGCACAACAGCACTGGGAATCTGTGCTTTCCCAGAGATGTCATATCTCATGATGCTCGTTCTCGGCAGAGCCTGTTTCCGAAAAGGCAAACGTCTGGCTATTCGTCGTACAAGAAATGTGCGAGCCCTGATAGATGTTGCTGGTCCTCTCCTTCCCTTGGCAGCCTATTCACAGGCACAACAGCACTGGGGATCTGTGCTTTCCCAGAGATGTCATAACTCACGGTGCTCGTTCCCGGCAGAGCCTGTTTCAAAAAAGGCAAACGTCTGGCTATTCCTCATGCAAGGAAGGGGACAGCCCTGAAAGATGTTGATGATCTTCACCTTCCCTTGGCAGCCTATTCACAGGCACAACAGCACTGGGGATCTGTGCTTTCCCAGAGATGTCATATCTCATGGTGCTCGTTCTCAGCAGAGCCTGTTTCCGAAAAGGCAAACGTCCGGATCCTTCTCCCACATGGAAGGGGACAGCCCTGAAAGATGTTGCTGCTCTTCAGCTTCCCTTGGCAGCCTGTTCACAGGCACAACAGCACTGGGGATCTGTGCTTTCCCAGAGATGTCATATCTCACGGTGCTTGTTCCCGGCAGAGCCTGTTTCTGAAAAGGCAAACGTCTGGCTCCTTCTCCCACAAGTAATGTGCCAGCCCTGAAAGATGTTGCTGGTCCTCACCTTCCCTTGGCAGCCTATTCACAGGCACAACAGCACTGGGGATCTGTGCTTTCCCAGAGATGTCATAGCAAATGGTGCTTGTTCCCGGTAGAGCCTGTTTCCGAAAAGGCAAAGGTCCGGATACTTCTCCCAAAAGGAATGTGCCAGCCCTAAAAGGTGTTGCTGGTCTTCACCTTCCCTTGGTAGCCTATTCACAGGCACAAAATCTCTGGTGTTCTGTGCTTTCCCTGAGATGTCGTTTCTCATGGTGCTCCTTATCGGCAGAGCCTGTTTCCGAAAAGGCAAACGTCCGGCTCCTTCTCCCACATGGAAGGGGACAGCCCTAAAAAATGTTGCTGGTCGTCACCTTCCCTTGGCAGCCTATTCACAGGCACAACAGCACTGGGGATCTGTGCTCTCCCAGAGATGTCATTTCTCATGGTGTTTGTTCTCAGCAGAGCCTGTTTCCAAAAAGGCAAACGTCCGGATCCTTCTCCCAGAAGGAAGGGGACAGCCCTGAAAGGTGTTGCTGGCCTTCACCTTCCCTTGGCAGCCTATTCACAGGCACAATAGCACTGCGCATTTGTGCTTTCCCAGAGATGTCATATCTCACGGTGTTCGTTTTCGGCAGAGCCTGTTTCCGAAAAAGCAAATGTCTGGCTATTGCTCCTACAAGAAATGTGTCAGCCCTGAAAGATGTTGCTGGTCCTCACCTTCACTTGGCAGCCTATTCACAGGCACAAAAGCACTGGTGTTCTGTGCTTTCGCAGAGATGTCATATCTCATGGTGCTCGTTCTCAGCAGAGCCTGTTTCCAAAAAGGCAAACGTCCGGATCCTTCTCCCACATGGAAGGGGACAGCCCTGAAAGATGTTGCTGGTCTTCACCTTCCCTTGGTAGCCTATTCACAGGCACAGTAGCATTGGTGTTCTGTGCTTTCCCACAGATGTCACTTCTCATGGTGCTCGTTCTCGGCAGAGCCTGTTTCCGAAAAGGCAAACGTCTAGCTATTCCTCCTACAAGGAATGTGGCAGCCCTAAAAGGTGTTGCTGGTCTTCACCTTCCCTTGGTAGCCTATTCACAGGCACAGTAGCATTGGTGTTCTGTGCTTTCCCACAGATGTCAATTCTCATGGAGCTCGTTCTCGGCAGAGCCTGTTTCCAAAAACGCAAACGTCCGGATCCTTCTCCCGCAAGGAACGGGAGAGCCCTGAAAGCTGTTGCTGGTACTCACCTTCCCTTGGCAGCCTATTCACAGGCACAACAGCACTGGGGATCTGTGCTTTCCAAGAGATGTCATATCTCATGGTGCTCGTTCTCAGCAGAGCCTGTTTACGAAAAGGCAAACGTCCGGATCCTTCTCCCACATGGAAGTGGACAGCCCTAAAAGGTGTTGCTGGTCTTCACCTTCCCTTGGCAGCCTGTTCACAGGCACAACAGCCCTGGGGATCTGTGCTTTCCCAGAGATGTCATATCTCACGGTGCTCGTTCTTGGCAGAGCCTGTTTCCGAAAAGGCAAACGTCTGGCTATTCCTCCCACAAGAAATGTGCCAGCCCTGAAAGATGTTGCTGGTCCTCACCTTCACTTGGCAGCCTATTCAGAGGCACAACAGCACTGGAGATCTGTGATTTCCCAGAGATGTCATTTCTCATGGTGTTTGTTCCCGGCAGAACCTGTTTCCGCAAAGGCAAATGTCCAGAACATTCTCCCACAAGGAAAGAGAGAGCCCTGAAAGATGTTGCTAGTCCTCACCTTCCCTTGGCTGCGTATTCACAGGCACAACAGCACTGGGAATCTGTGCTTTCCCAGAGATGTCATATCTCACGGTGCTCGTTCTCGGCAGAGCCTGTTTCCGAAAAGGCAAACTTCTAGGTATTCCTCCTACAAGTAATGTGCCAGCCCTGAAAGATGTTGCTGGTCCTCACCTTCCCTTGGCAGCCTATTCACAGGCACAACAGCACTGGGGATCTGTGCTTTCCCAGAGATGTCATATCTCACGGTGCTCGTTCTCGGCAGAGCCTCTTTTTCGAAAACGCAAACGTCCGGATCCTTCTCCCACAAGGAATGTGCCAGCCCTAAAAGGTGTTGCTGGTCTTCACCTTCCCTTGGCAGCCTATTCAGAGACACAACAGCACTGGGGATCTGTGCTTTCCGGGAGATGTCATAGCTCATTGTGCTTGTTCCCGGTAGAGCCTGTTTCCGAAAAGGCAAACGTCTGGCTCCTTCTCCCACAAGTAATGTGCCAGCCCTGAAAGATGTTGCTGGTCCTCACCTTCCCTTGGCAGCCTATTCACAGGCACAACAGCACTGGGGATCTGTGCTTTCCCAGAGATGTCATAGCAAATGGAGCTTGTTCCCGGTAGAGCCTGTTTCCGAAAAGGCAAACGTCCGGATACTTCTCCCAAAATGAATGTGCCAGCCCTAAAAGGTGTTGATGGTCTTCACCTTCCCTTGGCAGCCTATTCAGAGGCACAACAGCACTGGGGATCTGTGCTTTCCCAGAGATTTCATATCTCATGGTGCTCGTTCTCAGCAGAGCCTCTTTCTGAAAAGGCAAACGACCGGCTCCTTCTCCCACAAGGAATGTGCCAGCCCTGAAAGGTGTTGCTGGTCTTCACCTTCCCTTGGCAGCCTATTCACAGGCACAACAGCACTGGGGATCTGTGCTTTCCCAGAGATGTCATATCTCACGGTGCTCGTTCTCAGCAGAGCCTGTTTCCGAAAAGGCAAACGTCCGGATCCTTTTCCCACAAGGACTGTGCCAGCCCTGAAAGATGTTGCTGGTCCTCACCTTCCCTTGGCAGCCTATTCACAGGCACAACAGCACTGGGGATCTGTGCTTTCCCCGAGATGTCATATCTCACGGTGCTCGTTCTCGGCAGAGCCTGTTTCCGAAAAGGCAAACTCCTGGCTATTCCTCCTACAAGAAATATGCCAGCCCTGAAATATCTTGCTGGTCTTCAGCTTCCCTTGGCAGCCTATTCACAGGCACAACAGCACTGGGGATCTGTGCTTTCCCAGAGATGTCATATCTCATGATGCTCGTTCTCAGCAGAGCCTGTTTCAGAAAAGGCAATCGTCCGGATCCGTCTCCCGCAAACAATGTGCCAGCCCTGAAAGGTGTTGCTGGTCCTCACCTTCCCTTGGTAGCCTATTCACAGGCACAATAGCACTGGGCATTTGTGCTTTCCCAGAGATGTCATATCTCACAGTGTTCGTTCTCGGCAGAGCCTGTTTCCGAAAAGGCAAACGTCTGACTATTCCTCCTACAAGAAATGTGCCAGCCCTGAAAGATGTTGCTGGTCCTCTCCTTCCCTTGGCTGCATATTCACAGGCACAAAAGCACTGGTGTTCTGTCCTTTCGCAGAGATGTCGTTTCTCATGGTGCTTGTTCTCGGCAGAGCCTGTTTCAAAAAAGGCAAAAGTCTGGCTATTCCTCCTACAAGGAAGGGGACAGGCCTGAAAGATGTTGCTGGTCTTCAGCTTCCCTTGGCAGCCTATTCACAGGCACAACAGCACTGGGGATCTGTGCTTTCCAAGAGATGTCATATATCATGGTGCTCGTTCTCGGCAGAGCCTGTTTCCGAAAAGGCAAACGTCCGGCTCCTTCTCCCACAAGAAATGTGCCAGCCCTAAAAGGTGTTGCTGGTCCTCACCTTCCCTTGGCAGCCTATTCACAGGCACAACAGCACTGGGGATCTGTGCTTTTCCAGAGATGTCATATCTCACGGTGCTCGTTCTCGGCAGAGCCTGTTTCCGAAAAGGCAAACTTCTAGGTATTCCTCCTACAAGTAATGTGCCAGCCCTGAAAGATGTTGCTGGTCCTCACCTTCCCTTGGCAGCCTGTTCACAGGCACAACAGCACTGGGGATCTGTGCTTTCCCAGAGATGTCATATCTCACGGTGCTCGTTCTCGGCAGAGCCTGTTTCCGCAAAGGCAAACGTCCGGATCCTTCTCCCACAAGGAATGTGCAGGCCCTAAAAGGTGTTGCTGGTTTTCACCTTCCCTTGGCAGCCTATTCACAGACACAACAGCACTGGGGATCTGTGCTTTCCAAGAGATGTCATAGCTCATGGTGCTTGTTCCCGGTAGAGCCTGTTTCCGAAAAGGCAAACGTCCGGATACTTCTCCCAAAAGGAATGTGCCAGCCCTAAAAGGTGTTGCTGGTCTTCACCTTCCCTTGGTAGCCTATTCACAGGCACAAAAGCTCTGGTGTTCTGTGCTTTCCCTGAGATGTCGTTTCTCATGGTGCTCCTTATCGGCAGAGCCTGTTTCTGAAAAGGCAAACGTCCGTCTCCTTCTCCCACATGGAAGGGGACAGCCCTAAAAAATGTTGCTGGTCTTCACCTTCCCTTGGCAGCCTATTCACAGGCACAACAGCACTGGGGATCTGTGCTCTCCCAGAGATGTCATTTCTCATGGTGTTTGTTCTCAGCAGAGCCTGTTTCCAAAAAGGCAAATGTCCGGATCCTTCTCCCGCAAGGAACGGGAGAGCCCTGAAAGGTGTTGCTGGCCTTCACCTTCCCTTGGCAGCCTATTCACAGGCACAATAGCACTGCGCATTTTTGCTTTCCCAGAGATGTCATATCTCATGGTGTTCGTTTTCGGCAGAGCCTGTTTCCGAAAAAGCAAATGTCTGGCTATTCCTCCTACAAGTAATGTGCCAGCCCTGAAAGATGTTGCTGGTCCTCACCTTCACTTGGCAGCCTATTCACAGGCACAAAAGCACTGGTGTTCTGTCCTTTCCCAGAGATGTCATATCTCATGGTGCTCGTTCTCAGCAGAGCCTGTTTCCAAAAAGGCAAACGTCCGGATTCTTCTCCCACAAGGAATGTACCAGCCCTGAAAGGTGTTGCTGGTCTTCACCTTCCCTTGGCAGCCTATTCACAGGCACAACAGCACTGGGGATCTGTGCTTTCCCAGACATATCGTTTCTCACGGTGCTCGTTCCCGGCAGAGCCTGTTTCGGCAAAGGCAAACGTCTGGCTCCTTCTCCCACAAACAATGTGCCAGCCCTGAAAGATGTTGCTGGTCCTCACCTTCACTTGGCAGCCTATTCACAGGCACAACAGCACTGGTGTTCTGTGCTTTCCCTGAGATGTCGTTTCTCATGGTGCTCCTTCTCGGCAGAGCCTGTTTCCGAAAAGGCAAACGTCCGGCTCCTTCTCCCACATGGAAGGGGACAGCCCTGAAAGATGTTGCTGGTCTTCACCTTCCCTTGGCAGCCTATTCACAGGCACAACAGCACTGGGGATCTGTGCTTTCCCAGAGATGTCATATCGCACGGTGCTCATTCTCGGCAGAGCCTGTTTCCGCAAAGGGAAACATCCGGCTCTTGTCCCAAAAACAATGTGCCAGCCCTGAAATATGTTGCTGGTCCTCACGTTCCCTTGGCAGCCTATTCACAGGCACAACAGCACTGGGGATCTGTGCTATCCCAGAGATGTCATTTCTCATGGTGCTCGTTCTCGGCAGAGCCTGTTTCCGAAAAGGCAAACGTCTGGCTCCTTCTCCCACAAGGAATGTGCAAGCCCTGAAAGATGTTGATGATCTTCACCTTCCCTTGGCAGCCGATTCACAGGCACAACAGCTCTGAGGATCTGTGCTTTCCAAGATACGTCATATATCATGGTACTCGTTCTCAGCAGAGCCTGTTTCCGAAAAGGCAAACGTCCGGCTCCTTATCCCACAAGGAATGTGGCAGCCCTAAAAGGTGTTGCTGGTCTTCACCTTCCCTTGGCAGCCTATTCACAGGCATAACAGCATTGGGGATCTGTGCTTTCCCAGAGATGTTATTTCTCATGGTGCTCGTTCTCGGCAGAGCCTGTTTCCGAAAAGGCAAACGTCTGACTACTTTTCCCACAAGGAATGTGCCAGCCCTGAAAGATGTTGCTGGTCTTCACCTTCCCTTGGCAGCCTATTCACAGGCACAACAGCACTGGGGATCTGTGCTTTCCCAGAGATGTCATATCTCATGGTGCTCGTTCTCGGCAGAGCCTGTTTCCGAAAAGGGAAACGTCTGGCTATTCCTCTACAAGAAATGTGCCAGCCCTGAAAGATGTTGCTGGTCCTCACCTTCCCTTGGCAGCCTATTCACAGGCATAACAGCACTGCGGATCTGTGCTTTCCCAGAGATGTCGTTTCTCATGGTGCTCGTTCTCGGCAGAGCCTGTTTCCGAAAAGGCAAACGTCCGGCTCCTTGTCCCACAAACAATGTGCCAGCCCTGAAAGATGTTGCTGGTCCTCACCTTCCCTTGGCAGCCTATTCACAGGCACAACAGCACTGCGGATCTGTGCTGTCCCAGAGATGTCATATCTCATGGTGCTCGTTCTCGGCAGAGCCTGTTTCCAAAAAGGCAAACGTCCGGATCCGTCTCACACAAACAATGTGCCAGCCCTGAAAGATGTTTCTGGTCCTCACCTTCCCTTGGCTGCGTATTCACAGGCACAACAGCACTGGTGATCTGTGCTTTCCCACAGATGTCATATCTTATGATGCTCGTTCTCGGCATAGCCTGTTTCAAAGAAGGGAAACGTCTGGCTATTCCTCCTACAAGGATTGTGCCAGCCCTGAAAGATGTTGATGATCTTCACCTTCCCTTGGCAGCCTATTCACAGGCACAACAGCACTGGGGATCTGTGCTTTCCCAGAGATGTCATATCTCACAGTGCTCGTTCTCAGCAGAGCCTGTTTCCGAAAAGGAAAACGTCCGGATCCTTCTCCCACATGGAAGGGGCAGCCCTAAAAGGTGTTGCTGGCCTTCACCTTCCCTTGGCAGCCTATTCACAGGCACAACAGCACTGGGGATCTGTGCTTTCCCAGAGATGTCATATCTCATGATGCTCGTTCTCAGCAGAGCCTGTTTCGGAAAAGGCAAACGTCTAGCTCCTTCTCCCACATGGAATGTGCCAGCCCTAAAAGGTGTTGATGGTCTTCACCTTCCCTTGGCAGCCTATTCAGAGGCACAACAGCACTGGAGATCTGTGCTTTCCCAGAGATGTCGTTTCTCACGGTGCTCGTTCTCAGCAGAGCCTGTTTCCGAAAAGGCAAACGTCCGGCTCCTTATCCCACAAGGAATGTGGCAGCCCTAAAAGGTGTTGCTGGTCTTCACCTTCCCTTGGCAGCCTATTCACAGGCATAACAGCATTGGGGATCTGTGCTTTCCCAGAGATGTTATTTCTCATGGTGCTCGTTCTCGGCAGAGCCTGTTTCCGAAAAGGCAAACGTCTGACTACTTTTCCCACAAGGAATGTGCCAGCCCTGAAAGATGTTGCTGGTCTTCACCTTCCCTTGGCAGCCTATTCACAGGCACAACAGCACTGGGGATCTGTGCTTTCCCAGAGATGTCATATCTCATGGTGCTCGTTCTCGGCAGAGCCTGTTTCCGAAAAGGGAAACGTCTGGCTATTCCTCTACAAGAAATGTGCCAGCCCTGAAAGATGTTGCTGGTCCTCACCTTCCCTTGGCAGCCTATTCACAGGCATAACAGCACTGGGGATCTGTGCTTTCCCAGAGATGTCGTTTCTCATGGTGCTCGTTCTCGGCAGAGCCTGTTTCCGAAAAGGCAAACGTCCGGATCCTTCTCCCGCAAGGAACGGGAGAGCCCTGAAAGATGTTGCTGGTCCTCACCTTCCCTTGGCTGCGTATTCACAGGCACAACAGCACTGGTGATCTGTGCTTTCCCACAGATGTCATATCTTATGATGCTCGTTCTCGGCATAGCCTGTTTCAAAGAAGGGAAACGTCTGGCTATTCCTCCTACAAGGATTGTGCCAGCCCTGAAAGATGTTGATGATCTTCACCTTCCCTTGGCAGCCTATTCACAGGCACAACAGCACTGGGGATCTGTGCTTTCCCAGAGATGTCATATCTCACAGTGCTCGTTCTCAGCAGAGCCAGTTTCCGAAAAGGAAAACGTCCGGATCCTTCTCCCATATGGAAGGGGCAGCCCTAAAAGGTGTTGCTGGTCTTCACCTTCCCTTGGCAGCCTATTCACAGGCACAACAGCACTGGGGATCTGTGCTTTCCCAGAGATGTCATATCTCATGATGCTCGTTCTCAGCAGAGCCTGTTTCGGAAAAGGCAAACGTCTAGCTCCTTCTCCCACATGGAATGTGCCAGCCCTAAAAGGTGTTGATGGTCTTCACCTTCCCTTGGCAGCCTATTCAGAGGCACAACAGCACTGGAGATCTGTGCTTTCCCAGAGATGTCGTTTCTCACGGTGCTCGTTCTCAGCAGAGCCTGTTTCCGACAAGGCAAACGTCCGGCTCCTTCTCCCACAAGGAATGTGCCAGCCCTAAAAGGTGTTGATGGTCTTCATCTTCCCTTGGCAGCCTATTCACAGGCACAACAGCACTGGGGATCTCTGCTTTCCCAGAGATGTCATATATCATGGTGCTCGTTCTCAGCAGAGCCTGTTTCCGAAAAGGAAAACGTCCGGCTCCTTCTCCCACAAGGAATGTGCCAGCCCTAAAAGGTGTTGATGGTCTTCACCTTCCCTTGGCAGCCTATTCACAGGCATAACAGCATTGGCGATCTGTGCTTTCCGGGAGATGTCATATCTCATGGTGCTCGTGCTCGGCAGAGCCTGTTTCCGAAAAGGCAAACGTCCGGCTCCTTGTCCCACAAACAATGTGCCAGCCCTGAAAGATGTTGCTGGTCCTCACCTTCCCTTGGCAGCCTATTCACGGGCACAACAGCACTGCGGATCTGTGCTTTCCCAGAGATGTCATATCTTATGATGCTCGTTCTCGGCATAGCCTGTTTCAAAGAAGGCAAACGTCTGACTATTCCTCCTACAAGGATTGTGCCAGCCCTGAAAGATGTTGCTGGTCTTCACCTTCCCTTGGAAGCCTATTCACAGGCACAACAGCACTGGGGATCTGTGCTTTTCCAGAGATGTCATATCTCATGATGCTCATTCTCAGCAGAGCCTGTTTCGGAAAAGGCAAACGTCTCGCTCCTTCTCCCACATGGAATGTGCCAGCCCTAAAAGGTGTTGATGGTCTTCACCTTCCCTTGGCAGCCTATTCAGAGGCACAACAGCACTGGGGATCTGTGATTTCCCAGAGATGTCGTTTCTCATCGTGCTCGTTCTCGGCAGAGCCTGTTTCCGAAAAGGCAAACGTCTGGATCCTTCTCCCACATGGAAGGGGACAGCCCTAAAAGGTGTTGCTGGTCTTCACCTTCCCTTGGCAGCCTACTCACAGGCACAACAGCACTGGGGATCTGTGCTTTCCCAGAGATGTCATATCTCATGATGCTCGTTCTCAGCAGAGCCTGTTTCAGAAAAAGCAATCGTCTGGATCCGTCTACCACAAACAATGTGCCAGCCCTGAAAGATGTTGCTGGTCCTCACCTTCCCTTGGCTGCGTATTCACAGGCACAACAGCACTGGGGATCTGTGCTTTTCCAGAGATGTCACTTCTCATGGTGTTTGTTCCCAGCAGAACTTGTTTCCGCAAAGGCAAATATCCGGAAAATTCTCCCACAAGGAAAGGGAGAGCCCTGAAAGATGTTGCTGGTCCTCACCTTCCCTTGGCTGCGTATTCACAGGCACAACAGCACTGCGGATCTGTGCTTTCCCACAGATGTCATATCTCATGATGCTCATTCTCGGCATAGCCTGTTTCAAAAAAGGCAAACGTCTGGCTATTCCTCCTACAAGAAATGTGCCAGCCCTGAAAGATGTTGATGATCTTCGCCTTCCCTTGGCAGCCTATTCACAGGCACAACAGCACTGGGAATCTGTGCTTTCCCAGAGATGTCATATCTCATGGTGCTCGTTCTCAGCAGAGCCTGTTTCCGAAAAGGCAAACGTCTGACTCCTTTTCTCACAAGGAATATGCCAGCCCTGAAAGATGTTGCTGGTCTTCACCTTCCCTTGGCAGCCTATTCACAGGCACAACAGCACTGGGGATCTGTGCTTTCCCAGAGATGTCATAACTCACGGTGCTCGTTCTCGGCAGAGCCTGTTTCCGAAAAGGCAAACGTCTGGCTATTCCTTCTACAAGAAATATGTCACCCCTGAAAGATGTTGCTGGTCCTCACCTTCCCTTGGCAGCCTATTCACAGGCACAACAGCACTGGGGATCTGTGATTTCCCAGAGATGTCGTTTCTCATCGTGCTCGTTCTCGGCAGAGCCTGTTTCCGAAAAGGCAAACGTCTGGATCCTTCTCCCACATGGAA
This sequence comes from Buteo buteo, assembly GCF_964188355.1. Lineage (NCBI taxonomy): Eukaryota > Metazoa > Chordata > Aves > Accipitriformes > Accipitridae > Buteo > Buteo buteo. The sequence goes on from NC_134177.1 coordinate 27,134,693, forward strand.
GGGGACAGCCCTAAAAGGTGTTGCTGGTCTTCACCTTCCCTTGGCAGCCTATTCACAGGCACAACAGCACTGGTGTTCTGTGCTTTTCCAGAGATGTCATATCTCACGGTGCTCGTTCTCGGCAGAGCCTATTTCCGAGAAGGGAAACGTCTGGCTATTCCTTCTACAAGAAATGTGCCAGCCCTGAAAGATGTTGCTGGTCCTCGCCTTCCCTTGGCTGCGTGTTCACAGGCACAACAGCACTGGGGACCTGTACTTTCCCAGAGATGTCATATCTCATGGTGCTCGTTCTCAGCAGAGCCTGTTTCCGAAAAGTCAAACGTCCGGATCCTTCTCCCGCAAGGAACGGGAGAGCCCTGAAAGATGTTGCTGGTCCTCGCCTCCCTTGGCTGCGTATTCACAGGCACAACAGCACTGGGGATCTGTGCTTTCCCAGAGATGACATTTCTCATGGTGCTCCTTCTCGGCAGAGCCTGTTTCCGAAAAGGCAAACGTCCAGCTCCTTCTCCCATAAGGAATGTGACAGCCCTAAAAGGTGTTGCTGGTCATCACCTTCCCTTTGCAGCCTATTCACAGGCACAACAGCACTGGGGATCTGTGCTTTCCCAGAGATGTCATATCGCATGATGATCGTACTCAGCATAGCCTGTTTCAAAAAAGGCAAACGTCTGTGTATTCCTCCTACAAGGAATGTACCAGCCCTGAAATATGTTGCTGGTCTTCACCTTCCCTTGGCAGCCTATTCACAGGCACAACAGCACTGGGGATCTGTGCTTTCCCAGAGATGTCATATCTCATGGTTATTGTTTCCCGCAGAGCCTGTTTCCGCAAAGGCAAAAGTCTGGCTATTCCTCCTACAAGGAATGTGCCAGCCATGAAAGATGTTGCTGGTCCTGACCTTCCCTTGGAAGCCTATTCACAGGCACAAAAGCACTGGGGATCTGTGCTTTCCCAGAGATGTCATATCTCATGGTGCTCGTTCTCAGCAGAGCCTGTTTCCGCAAAGGCAATCGTCCGGATCCTTCTCCCACATGGAAGGGGACAGCCCTAAAAAATGTTGCTGGTCTTCACCTTCCCTTGGCAGCCTATTCACAGGCACAACAGCACTGGGGATCTGAGCTTTCCCAGAGATGTCATATCTCATGGTGCTCGTTCTCAGCAGAGCCTGTTTCAGAAAAGGCAAACGCCTGGCTATTCCTCCTACAAGGAATGTGCCAGCCCTAAAAGGTGTTGCTGGTCTTCACCTTCCCTTGGCAGCCTATTCACAGGCAAAATAGCACTGGTGTTCTGTGCTTTCCCAGAGATGTCATATCTCATGGTGCTCGTTCTCGGCAGAGCCAGTTTGCGAAAAGGCAAAGGTCTGGCTCCTTCCCCCACAAGGAATGTGCCAGCCCTAAAAGGAATTGCTGGTCCTCACCTTCCCTTGGCAGCCTATTCACAGGCACAACAGTACTGGGGATCTGTGCTTTCCAAGAGATGTCATATCTCATGGTGCTCGTTCTCAGCAGACCATGTTACCGCAAAGGCAAACATCCGGCTCCTTGTCCCAAAAACAATGTGCCAGCCCTGAAAGATGTTGCTGGTCCTCACCTTCCCTTGGCTGCGTATTCACAGGCACAACAGCACTGGGGATCTGTGCTTTTCCAGAGATGTCATATCTCACGGTGCTCGTTCTCGGCACAGCCTGTTTCCGAAAAGGCAAACGTCCGGATACTTCTCCCACATGGTAGGGGACAGCCCTGAAAGATGTTGCTGGTCTTCAGCTTCCCTTGGCAGCCTATTCACAGGCACAAAAGCACTGGTGTTCTGTCCTTTCCCAGAGATGTCGTTTCTCATGGTGCTTGTTCTCGGCAGAGCCTGTTTCCGAAAAGGCAAACGTCCGGCTCCTTCTCCCACAAGGAATGTGGCAGCCCTAAAAGGTGTTGATGGTCCTCACCTTCCCTTGGCAGCCTATTCACAGGCACAACAGCACTGGGGATCTGTGCCTTCCCAGAGATGTCATATCTCACGGTGCTCGTTCTCGGCAGAGCCTGTTTCCGAAAAATAAAACGTCCGGCTCCTTCTCCCACAAGGAATGTGCCAGCCCTGAAAGATTTTGCTGGTCCTCACCTTCCCTTGGCAGCCTATTCACAGGCACAACAGCACTGGGGATCTGTGCTCTTCCAGAGATGTCATATCTCATGGTGCTCTTTCTCAGCAGAGCTTGTTTCCGAAAAGGCAAACGTCCGGATCCTTCTCCCGCAAGGAAGGGGACAGCCCTGAAAGATGTTGCTGGTCCTCACCTTCCCTTGGCAGCCTATTCACATGCACAACAGCACTGGGGATCTGTGCTTTCCCAGAGATGTCATATCTCATGATGCTCGTTCTCAGCAGAGCCTGTTTCCGAAAAGGAAAACGTCCAGCTCCTTCTCCAACAAGGAATGTGGCCGCCCTAAAAGGTGTTGATGGTCTTCACCTTCCCTTGGCAGCCTATTCACAGGCACAACAGCACTGGGGATCTGTCCTTTCCCAGAGATGTCATTTCTCATGGTGCTCATTCTCGGCAGAGCCTGTTTCCGAAAAGGCAAACGTCTGGCTATTCCTCCTACAAGAAATGTGCCAGCCCTGAAAGATGTTGCTGGTCCTCACCTTCCCTTGGCAGCCTATTCACAGGCACAACAGCACTGGGGATCTGTGCTTTCCCAGAAATGTCATATCTCATGGTGCTCGTTCTCAGCAGAGCCTGTTTCAGAAAAGGCAATCGTCCGGATCCGTCTGCCACAAACAATGTGCCAGCCCTGAAAGATGTTGCTGGTCCTCACCTTCCCTCGGCTGCGTATTCACAGGCACAACAGCACTGGGGATCTGTGCTTTTCCAGAGATATCATATCTCATGGTGCTCGTTCTCAGCAGAGCCTGTTTCCAAATACGCAAACGTCCGGATCCTTCTCCCGCAAGGAACGGGAGAGCCCTGAAAGATGTTGCTGGTCCTCACCTTCCCTTGGCTGCGTATTCACAGGCACAACAGCACTGGGGATCTGTGCTTTCCCAGAGATGTCATATCTCATGGTGCTCGTTCTCAGCAGAGCCTGTTTCCGAAAAGGCAAAAGTCCGGCTCCTTCCCCCACAAGGAATGTGCCAGCCCTAAAAGGTGTTGATGGTCTTCAGCTTCCCTTGGCAGCCTATTCACAGGCACAAAAGCACTGGTGTTCTGTGCTTTCCCAGAGATGTCATATCTCATGGTGCTCCTTCCCGGCAGAGCCTGTTTCCGAAAAGGCAAACGTCTGGGTATTCCTCCTTCAAGGAAAGTGCCAGCCCTAAAAGGTGTTGCTAGTCTTCACCTTCCCTTGGCAGCCTATTCACAGGCACAACAGCACTGGGAATCTGTGCTTTTCCACAGATGTCATATCTCATGGTGCTCGTTCTCAGCAGAGCCTGTTTCCGAAAAGGAAAATGTCTGGCTATTCCTCCTACAAAAATGTGCCAGCCCTGAAAGGTGTTGCTGCTCTTCACCTTCCCTTGGCAGCCTATTCACAGGCACAACAGCACTGGGGATCTGTACTTTCCCAGACATGTCATATCTCATGGTGCTCGTTCTCGGCAGAGCCTGTTTCCGAAAAGGCAAACGTCCGGCTCCTTCACCCAAAAGGAATGTGCAAGTCCTAAAAGGTGTTGCTGGTCTTCACCTTCCCTTGGCAGCCTATTCACAGGCACAACAGCACTGGGGATCTGTGCTTTCCCAGAGATGTCATATCTCATGGTGCTGGTTCTCGGCACAGCCTGTTTCACAAAAGGTAAAAGTCCGGCTCCTTCTCCCACAAGGAATGTGCCAGCCCTAAAAGGTGTTGCTGGTCGTCACCTTCACTTAGAGGCCTTTTCACAGGCACAACAGTACTGGGGATCTGTGCTTTCCCAGAGATGTCATATCTCATGGTGCTCGTTCTCAGCAGAGCCTGTTTCCGAAAAGGAAAATGTCTGGCTATTCCTCCTACAAAAATGTGCCAGCCCTGAAAGGTGTTGCTGCTCTTCACCTTCCCTTGGCAGCCTATTCACAGGCACAACAGCACTGGGGATCTGTACTTTCCCAGACATGTCATATCTCATGGTGCTCGTTCTCGGCAGAGCCTGTTTCCGAAAAGGCAAACGTCCGGCTCCTTCACCCAAAAGGAATGTGCCAGTCCTAAAAGGTGTTGCTGGTCTTCACCTTCCCTTGGCAGCCTATTCACAGGCACAACAGCACTTTGCATCTGAGCTTTCCCAGAGATAGCATATCTCATGGTGCTCGTTCTCAGCAGAGCCTGTTTCCGAAAAGGCAAACGTCCGGCTCCTTCTCCCACAAGAAATGTGCCAGCCCTAAAAGGTGTTGCTGGTCCTCACCTTCCCTTGGCAGCCTATTCACAGGCGCAACAGCACTGGGGATCCGTGCTTTCCCAGAGATGTCATATCTCATGGTGCTCGTTCTCAGCAGAGCCTGTTTCCGAAAAAGAAAACGTCTGGCTATTCCTCCTACGAGGAATGTGCCAGCCCTGAAAGATGTTGCTGGTCTTCACGTTCCCTTGGCAGCCTATTCACAGGCACAACAGCACTGGGGATCTGTGCTTTCCCAGAGATGTCATATCTCATGGTGCTGGTTCTCGGCACAGCCTGTTTCACAAAAGGTAAAAGTCCGGCTCCTTCTCCCACAAGGAATGTGCCAGCCCTAAAAGGTGTTGCTGGTCTTCACCTTCCCTTGGCAGCCTATTCACAGGCACAACAGCACTTTAGATCTGAGCTTTCCCAGAGATGTCATATCTCATGGTGCTTGTTCTCAGCAGAGCCTGTTTCCGAAAAGACAAAAGTCCAGATCCTTCTCCCACAAGGAATGGGACAGCCCTAAAAGGTGTTGCTGGTCTTCACCTTCCCTTGGCAGCCTATTCACAGGCACAACAGCGCTGGGGATCTCTGCTTTCCCAGACATGTCATATCTCATGGTGCTCGTTCTCGGCAGAGCCTGTTTCCGAAAAGGCAAACGTCTGGCTCCTTCTCCCACAAGGAATGTACCAGCCCTAAAAGGTGTTGCTGGTCCTCACCTTCCCTTGGCAGCCTATTCACAGGCACAACAGCACTGGGGATCTGTGCTTTCCCAGAGATGTCATATCTCATGGTGCTCGTTCTCAGCAGAGCCTGTTTCCGAAAAGGCAAAAGTCCAGATCCTTCTCCCACAAGGAAGGGGACAGCCCTGAAAGGTGTTGCTGGTCCTCACCTTCCCTTGGCAGCCTATTCACAGGCACAACAGCACTGGGGATCTGTGCTTTCCCAGAGATGTCATATCTCATGGTGCTTGTACTCGGCAGAGCCTGTTTCCGAAAAGGCAAAAGTCCAGATCCTTCTCCCACAAGGAAGGGGACAGCCCTGAAAGGTGTTGCTGGTCTTCACCTTCCCTTGGCAGCCTATTCACAGGCACAACAGCACTGGTGTTCTGTGCTTTCCCAGAGATGTCATATCTCATGGTGTTTGTTCTCGGCAGAGCCTGTTTCCGAATAGGCAAACGTCCGGCTCCTTCTCCCACAAGGAATGTGCCAGCCCTAAAAGGTGTTGCTGGTCTTCACCTTCCCTTGGCAGCCTATTCACAGGCACAACAGCACTGGGGATCTGTGCTTTCCCAGAGATGTCATATCTCATGTTGCTCCTTCTCGGCAGAGCCTGTTTCAGAAAAGGCAAACGTCTGGGTATTCCTCCTAAAAGGAATGTACCAGCCCTGAAATATGTTGCTGGTCTTCACCTTCCCTTGGCAGCCTATTCACAGGCACAACAGCACTGGGGATCTGTGCTTTTCCAGAGATGTCATATCTCATGGTGCTCGTTCTCAGCAGAGCCTGTGTCCGAAAAAGAAAACATCTGGCTATTCCTCCTACGAGGAATGTGCCAGCCCTGAAGGATGTTGCTGGTACTCACCTTCCCTTGGCAGCCTATTCACAGGCACAACAGCACTGGGGATCTGTGCTTTCCCAGAGATGTCATATCTCATGGTGCTCGTTCTCGGCAGAGCCTGTTTCCGAAAAGGCAAACGTCTGGCTAATCCTCTTACAAGAAATGTGCCAGCCCTGAAAGATGTTGCTGATCTTCACCTTCCCTTGGCAGCCTATTCACAGGCACAACAGCACTTTGGATCTGAGCTTTTCCAGAGATGTCATATCTCATGGTGCTCGTTCTCAGCAGAGCCTGTTTCCGAAAAGGCAAACGTCCGGATCCTTCTCCCACAAGGAATGTGCCAGCCCTAAAAGGTGTTGCTAGTCTTCACCTTCCCTTGGCAGCCTATTCACAGACACAACAGCACTGGGGATCTCTGCTTTCCCAGAGATGTCATATCTCATGGTGCTCGTTCTCAGCAGAGCCTGTTTCAGAAAAGGCAAACGTCTGGGTATTCCTCCTACAAGGAAAGTGCCAGCCCTAAAAGGTGTTGCTGGTCTTCACCTTCCCTTGGCGGCCTATTCACAGGCACAACAGCAATGGTGTTCTGTGCTTTCCCAGAGATGTCATATCCCTGTTGCTCTTTCTCGGCAGAGCCAGTTTCCGAAAAAGCAAACCTCTGGCAATTCCTCCTACAAGGAAGCGACAGCCCTGAAAGATGTTGCTGGTCTTCACCTTCCCTTGGCAGCCTATTCACAGGCACAACAGCACTTTGGATCTGAGCTTTCCCACAGATGTCATATCTCATGGTGTTCGTTCTCAGCAGAGCCTGTTTCCGAAAAGGCAAACGTCCGGCTCCTTCTCCCACAAGGAATGTGCCAGCCCTAAAAGGTGTTGCTGGTCTTCACCTTCCCTTGGCAGCCTATTCACAGGCACAACAGCACTTTGGATCTGAGCTTTCCCACAGATGTCATATCTCATGGTGTTCGTTCTCAGCAGAGCCTGTTTCCGAAAAGGCAAACGTCTGGCTAATCCTCCTACAAGGAATGTGCCAGCCCTGAAAGATGTTGCTGCTCTTCCCCTTCCCTTGGCAGCCTATTCACAGGCACAACAGCACTGGGGATCTGTGCTTTCCCAGACATGTCATATCTCATGGTGCTCCTTCTCAGCAGAGCCTGTTTCCGAAAAGGCAAACGTCTGGCTAATCCTCCTACAAGGAATGTGCCAGCCCTGAAAGATGTTGCTGCTCTTCACCTTCCCTTGGCGGCCTATTCACAGGCACAACAGCACTGGGGATCTGTGCTTTCCCAGAGATGTCATATCTCATGGTGCTTGTACTCGGCAGAGCCTGTTTCCGAAAAGGCAAAAGTCCAGATCCTTCTCCCACAAGGAAGGGGACAGCCCTGAAAGGTGTTGCTGGTCTTCACCTTCCCTTGGCAGCCTATTCACAGGCACAACAGCACTGGTGTTCTGTGCTTTCCCAGAGATGTCATTTCTCATGGTGCTCGTTCTCGGCAGAGCCTGTTTCCGAAAAGGCAAACGTCCGGCTCCTTCTCCCACAAGGAATGTGCCAGCCCTAAAAGGTGTTGCTGGTCTTCACCTTCCCTTGGCAGCCTATTCACAGGCACAACAGCACTGGGGATCTGTGCTTTCCCAGAGATGTCATATCTCATGTTGCTCCTTCTCGGCAGAGCCTGTTTCAGAAAAGGCAAACGTCTGGGTATTCCTCCTACAAAGAATGTACCAGCCCTGAAATATGTTGCTGGTCTTCACCTTCCCTTGGCAGCCTATTCACAGGCACAACAGCACTGGGGATCTGTGCTTTTCCAGAGATGTCATATCTCATGGTGCTCGTTCTCAGCAGAGCCTGTTTCCGAAAAAGAAAACGTCTGGCTATTCCTCCTACGAGGAATGTGCCAGCCCTGAAGGATGTTGCTGGTACTCACTTTCCCTTGGCGGCCTATTCACAGGCACAACAGCACTGGGGATCTGTGCTTTCCCAGAGATGTCATATCTCATGGTGCTCGTTCTCGGCAGAGCCTGTTTCCGAAAAGGCAAATGTCTGGCTAATCCTCTTACAAGAAATGTGCCAGCCCTGAAAGATGTTGCTGATCTTCACCTTCCCTTGGCAGCCTATTCACAGGCACAGCAGCACTGGGGATCTGTGCTTTCCCAGAGATGTCATTTCTCATGGTGCTCGTTCTCGGCAGAGCCTGTTTATGAAAAGGCAAACGTCCGGCTCCTTCTCCCACAAGGAATGTGCCAGCCCTAAAAGGTGTTGCTGGTCTTCACCTTCCCTTGGCAGCCTATTCACAGGCACAACAGCACTGGGGATCTGTGCTTTCCCAGAGATGTCATATCTCATGGTGCTCGTTCTCGGCAGAGCCTGTTTCCGAAAAGGCAAACGTCCGGCTCCTTCACCCAAAAGCAATGTGCCAGCCCTAAAAGGTGTTGCTGGTCTTCACCTTCCCTTGGCAGCCTATTCACAGGCGCAACAGCACTTTGGATCTGAGCTTTTCCAGAGATGTAATATCTCATGGTGCTCGTTCTCAGCAGAGCCTGTTTCCGAAAAGGCAAACGTCCGGATCCTTCTCCCACAAGGAATGTGCCAGCCCTAAAAGGTGTTGCTAGTCTTCACCTTCCCTTGGCAGCCTATTCACAGGCACAACAGCACTGGGGATCTCTGCTTTCCCAGAGATGTCATATCTCATGGTGCTTGTTCCCGGCAGAGCCTGTTTCCGAAAAGGCAAAAGTCTGTCTATTCCTCCTACAAGGAACGTGCCAGCCCTGAAAGATGTTGATGATCTTCACCTTCCCTTGGCGGCCTATTCACAGGCACAACAGCACTGGGGATCTGTGCTTTCCCAGAGATGTCATATCTCATGGTGCTCGTTCTCAGCAGAGCCTGTTTCCGAAAAGGCAAACGTCTGGCTATTCCTCCTACAAGGAATGTGCCAGCCCTGAAAGATGTTGCTGGTCCTCACCTTCCCTTGGCAGCCTATTCACAGGCACAACAGCACTGGGGATCTGTGCTTTCCCAGAGATGTCTTTTCTCATGGTGCTCGTTCTCGGCAGAGCCTGTTTCCGAAAAGGCAAACGTCCGGCTCCTTCTCCCACAAGGAATGTGCCAGCCCTAAGAGGTGTTGCTGGTCTTCACCTTCCCTTGGCAGCCTATTCACAGGCACAAGAGCACTGGGGATCTGTGCTTACCCAGACATGTCATATCTCATGGTGCTCCTTCTCGGCAGAGCCTGTTTCCGAAAAGGCAAACGTCCGGCTATTCCTCCTTCAAGGAATGTGCCAGCCCTGAAAGATGATGAAAATAAATAAAAAAAATAAATAAATAAAAAATTTATTTCTCCTGAAATAAATTCTGGGAGAGTCTTGCTGTTGGAAGAATATTGTCATCTCAAACGAGTGTTGTCTAGTCCTTGACATTTCGCCATATAAATATTGTAGCCATAATTTCTTTGATGAAGCCAGAGAAAGATGCCAAATCAGATTACACCTTTGCAGACTTCTTCATTTGTAAATAAATAAGTAATAAAAAGCCACTACATTCTCTTTCAAAGACAGATATATGTATTGGTAGAAATAAAGCAACTCTTAAGATAATGCTTTAGCAAAGAAACAAGCACAATCCTGGTTAATTCACCATCTAATACTAATGGGAAGAGGTTGGGATCATGAAAGATGTCAATAACTCAGGACTCTATACCTGGAAGGATTCCGTAATTTTAAAAAAAAGTGAAATGGAAAAAAAAATGTGTTCAGGGAAGCACAGAAAAGCATTGCTACAACAGAAAAACAAATCAAACACTGATCAATATCACTGTGGTCACCCGTTAACAAAGACTCGTGATGTGTTTTGAAATGCACTTTGTATTGAAGCCATATTTTCCCATTTCCCTGATGCCTTATGGTAATGAAACACATATGAAATAATTCCTGGAAGAAGGATAGTCCTCCTCCTCCTATTTTCCTTTTATACATACTTTGTGGTGGTGCCTAAATTGCAGATGAAGGTTGGAAAACTGTGCTTACAGCTAGATCTGACTGGAGATGACAGAAAGCCATACCAATGATAGATCTGAAGGACTTCAAAACAGGATTCAAGCAGAGTCAGTTCAGTCACATTTTGGAGACATTAGTGTCTTTGTTTCAAGCAGCTTCTGTCCTTCCCTCTCCATTCATACAGAGCCTGGAAGGCAGAGAGCAGGGAGGAGACTATTTTGACTTCCTGACTGTGGAAGAGTATAGTGAAAGAATTTTCTTTTAAATACAAGGACCTGAATTTTAAGATCTCCTGCAGTCTGTCTCATTTACAAGAACTATTAACATCCTAGTAAACCCCGTGTTTGCTCATCCCATTGCCAGATGCATGCAGTTTCTCAGGGTAGCGAAGCTGCTAAGCACTGTTAAGACACTGATACTGCTGCCTAACTCATATCCTTTAAGAGGCAACTGCTATACATTAGCATAGCTTTTGGGAATTGGTACCACCATACACACCAGGGCACTGCTCAGTGGTGCTCCTGCTCATGCACAACCTGACAGCAGCGCAGCTATGGCCACACAGCACCTGTAGGTACACCAACCAGCTGGCCCAAAGATAGGACTGTGCTGACATGGTCACTCTGCTTTCAGGAACTGACACCCCCAACATGGCACCAACCTGCACGGCAGAGAGACATCCCTGTGCAGCACAGTTATCTCTGCTGCCCTGGCACCTACAAATACCAGCAAAGCAGGAGGTCCCATTTTGTTTAATTCTGTAACTCCCCAAAAAAGCCAGAACTGCTTCTGACATATCTCAGGAAGAGGTAACAGGAGGCTGGGTTACAACAGGAATCAAGCAGGTGATGAAAAACAAAACAAATCAAACCACACACACTGAAACACACTTAGTCCCTCTGATCTCCTATTGTTGTAATAGGAGTCAAAGCCACTATCGAGCAGTCCAAGAGCATGACTAACAACAGACTTAATTGCAGGTTGAGCCTCTGCTCTTTTAGTTCAGGCAAAGATCTAGAAAGGCATGTTTTGGCTAGCCTGTACTTGCAGGATGCTAACTGAAAGCATCTTTCTGTTTCAGATCAATATAGCTGCATGCAAGACCCTTCTCAAGGCAGCTCTACCCAGAGCAGCGAGATCTTTGCTAAAGTATGAATGCAAGACATGCCATTTTCTGCAGCGTAGGGTAATGAAAGAAAATGTAACGGTAATCAAATCAGACTCAAGTGTTTTAAAGAAAACCAATTTTTTTTGTTATCTTTGAAGGCTTTGAGCAGTAGCAGTCTCTCTCCCTTACCTTTAGTGGAGGACTCTGCAGCAGAAGCAACCCCCGCATGTGGGGCTGGGTTCCATCCCTTGACAGCTTGAGTAGGGTGAGTACATGTTTTTGTCTAGGGACTGCACTTGTCTCCCTGGGCCAGATAAATACTTGGAAAAGGAAACTTTGTACTGTCACCACACCCCATTTCCAGGGATGCTAGCTGCCAAGCAAAGCTCTCTTAGAAGCAGCTTTGCATAGAGAATACAAAAGGAAAAAAAAATCAGTACGTTTTCCTGATTGCAATAACTTAATACAAATATACCATATTATATAGGGTACTACTTAGTTCAATGTCTTATCTTTAAAAAAAGAAAATAAAATCCATGGCTTCTTTTGGAAACCATCCATATTTTCTTCAGATGTGGTTTACAGTCTGGGGTTTCCAACTGGAAATATTCTGACAAGGATCTGATTTTCAGGATAGTTTTTCATTCCTTTCAGAGAATCTCTATAAGGTATTTCAGATGGGAATTTTAGGGATGTCTGTGGAGTGGAGACTTGTCACTAGTAAAGGTTTGAACTATAAGGGAAAGGAGATTATAATCTATACCCATGTAATAGCGACTGTGCTAGCAACACACAGAGAGAACAGAGTGGAAAAGAGCCCCATGCCCTATGCCATGGTACAGGCTACCTCACCTGTGACTATTCTCCTGCTTAAGAACCCCTCATGAAGACTTGTCTCCACACAATTTTCCTATGTTTTACTTGAAGTATATAATTGTCTAACTTGAGGAGGCAATTTCTAGTTTTGTCCACAGTTGGTCTACATGTTAGAACAGTGGCAGAGAGAAAAATCAGCATGAGCATGCTACCTCTGTTCAGCTGAAAACAACCCTGCCATTCACCAAGCTTTGATGTTAAAACCCAAACACAAAAAAATCCACATTTTTCTAGCCACGTCACCCTTTTCTGATTAGACTCTGAGATCTCACACCATTCCCATTGCAATAGCTCCCCTTCTTCACAAGCTCTAAAGAAAATTCACAGTAGCCTTTCCACTATCTAATACAACTGGTGCCCTTCTAACTCCTGCGATGCCAGCTGCTGCTCTCACAGATCAAGGTGACAAGCTTCCACCTTCTGCAGAGAACTGTATTTTGACATGGCATTGCAAAGACAGGAGACGCAGGGACAACCTGTGGCATCATTTAGCAGCAAGCTAATGCTGGCTTTGGCCAACTTGCAGATAGCATGACATGTTCACAGCCATTTTGCTATCTTTAAGGATGGTCTTAAAGAAGGAAAGTTTGTGGAAAAAGGTAGTATCTTTGATTGGAAAAAAATAAACCAAGTCTTCAAGCACACAAGTCTTTCTTTGAGTCTGAACTAGATTAGATAAAAGAACATAAGTAATTTAGGATAAGGCTGAGCCCAGGTTAGCCATGGAAGGAAGAAATATGCATACATGATCATTTAGATTGTTTTCTTTCTGAGCTCACAAAAAACCTGACCCCAGTGCAAAGTTTGCATAGGGACAAGTGAAAATCATAACAAGCTCTCTGGAAGCAAAACTCTATGAACTCCAGGGTTATTGCAACTCTCCTACTTTTTTTTGTGACTAGAGCACATTATATCACCTGCCAAACTTTTTGTTGTTCACAGTAAAAGGTCAAAGTGCTTAATAAGAAAAGATAGAGCAGATGTGTTTTGGATAAAACTGCATTTTTGATCTGGTCACTGGCTTTATGAATACCATTCTAATTACTTCATAAATTTTCAGTGAGTTTTAATCCTACTTGCACTTCTAGTAATTTACTTTCAACCACATTTTAATTAGCTAGAGGTGTAAAAAACACTTTTGAAAAGCCCTCTTCAGACAACAAAACAACATCAGAATACAGTGCATACTTTGACACAAAAACCTCCACAATGCTTACTTTTATAAATCATGTTGCTTTGAGGTAGACAAAGACAGATTGCAGAAAAGCCACTCCCTAGAACCACAGCCCCACACCTCACCTTCATCCCAGCCTATTATATGGCACTGCCATTCTAGCTACAAATTTAAGCCAGAGTTTTCAGGTGTGACCCATTTGCCTCATTGCCAGACAAAACCCTTTCCTGCTCCAGGTGTACTCTATCCTGCAGCAATAAAAGCAAACCCTCAGAAGGCAAATCTTCTTGTCAATCCTACCTAGTTAATTTCAGTTGTATTAGCCAGCCAAACCAAGTCTCTCCCCTGCTCTCTGAGGCTCTTTCAGGTCAATTCCTGATTTCCAGTGAGTTACCATGTCCATATTTTGGTTCACACAGTTTTAGGGACTTGTTTACCTATCGGGTATCAGTTCTGATTTACCACCCTGCAATGTCTGAAATTCTTTTCCACTAATGACAGCAGCAACAACCTTGACTCTCCAGAGCTTTGACACGTAGCAAATTAAAACCGTGGGGTAATGGCTGTTTCCCTGACCCTGACAACATGTTACCTAGAAAATAGCCTACTATGCTTATGCCTAGAAGAGGATTCAAATATTCCCTTCTTATAGATTCACGTTTATAGGCAGGGATTTTCAGAAAGAGTACAGAAACTGCATTGGCAAAAGATTATTTTTAACTGTAAAGGTGTAGCTGTCAGCTTGTAGAGGTACAGTTTTAACAAGCAACAAGGAGATGAAGGTTCTCAGCCTCCTGGATCTGCATGGGGGACCTCGTAAACTGTTCCCAAGGTAAACGAGTAGAACAGTCAGGCCCAGAAATTTTGAAAAGTTCATATTGAGGAAACCTGCCTGGATATGACGTACTAGTTGAAATCTGGTCTCTCAAGCCCTCCTTTCATTCTCAGCAAGTCCCAACATCCAGTGGTGCAAATTATAGAGAGCGCCAGTAAATAACAGAATATGAGATGTGGAATAAAGAGGGAACAGGGGTTTTCAGGGGATTTGTTTTTCTAGCGGTATACTCAAGCCCTGATCATAGCGCATTGGTGGACTCACTAGACATCTTTTCAGATGTTTACCACCCAAGTTCTGCTCTTCCACTTGTGCCAGGCCACTGAACATCAAATGGATGTTTGGTGTGTCAGGACAGCTCTGCTAAAAGCCCAGCTCCGTTTCGTTACCATACAGAGCAGCATGGAGGGAAAAGCATATGTTCCTCGGTCTGCAGCAGAGACGCTCCTTTCCCTTTAGAGATGCCTGTCTGGCAGCTAGTTTCTCTTTTCAGATGCAGTTTTTCTGGAGGTGATAATCTCTGATTACCTCAGAAGTACCTGATGCTGCAGTTTAGTAATGAATGCTTAGGTTATTCTCTGAATAGGCTATGACTCTCCTTAGCTTAAGTAGATGGGATTTCATGATATTCTACATTCTTTTCTTTCAAATCTTTTCCTCACATAAGGAATATTGGTTTGCTTGCTGCCACCGCTAAATAAATAGTAAACAGAGAGAGCCCTGAAGTTAGTCAACCTGGAGAGTTCAGAAGCTTCTCAAAAATTGCAGGGTAAATGTATGAATATCCATATCAAGTCAACTAGCAGTCTCTGTATCTTGGATGCTTTTCAAAAAGCAGCCTGGAGTCAGTAAGTCATACTGACACGTTACCGATTTTGGCCCTAATTGACGATCTGTCTGAAAAGAACAAAGCTGCTACTTAGGTTTTGGTTTTGAGACTGACCACAAATGTTCGTGTCCTAAGCCTGCTGGATTTTATTTGACTGCTCTCAGTAACAGAAATACCTCAGTATACAGCAATGCCAAGAAGCCAGACTGAAACCATACTGTATTCAAGACACTGCACAGAGACAAGAGTACAAATAGCCAGAAAAAGGGGGAGAGGTGAAGAGATTTAGCAATGGGTAAAGCAACTAGTAAAAGAGCACATGCCTGGTCAGCAGAGGCACTTAAAGCACTGACAGCTTTTCCCTAGTGGACTTGTTCTCCATCAGAGGCATTTGTGGAGTGACATTCCTCTGAGCCTTACCTAGCTTAACAAGCTGCCTTCCCTATTTTCCTGCTTCCTTGGAAGAAACAGATAATCAAGATTTCTACAGGAGACAGGAAGCCAAGAGGAGCTTTTAACTAGCAGTGGGGAGAAGAGAAAGGGACAAAGTCCACTTACCTAAGAAGGGTATAGACAGAAAGAGGTTGGAAAGCCCCCTATGGTCTCCCTCTCCTCTGTCTCCATCTGTCCCACATCCTACCTTTTGTAGAGGAGATGCAATTCCAGTGTCATTCTCAGACTGGAGCAGGACAGATCCCTGGAGCTGCACAAGAGCAGAGAGACACTAAACGATGCTATGGAGAATGTGAGCAGGGGTATATGATGTGGGTATTCTGGATTTGGGGAAATGGAAAAAGATCCACATGACCAGGCAGCTTTTTAGATAAATCTGTGTAAGATGACCTTGTCTGAGGTCACTTGGGGAAATTCTGGCAGCATAGCCCAAATCAATTTAAGCTTTACATTTCAGAGAGCTGGCAACAGGAACAGCCTTGCAGTGTGTGTGCGTGGCAATTTCAAAAGTCAAGTGGCCAACTCAAACCAGAGCTCATGGCTTTTGGGCCCATCATCATCTCAGTGTAGGAGGTCTGACGGAAGACTCTGAAGTGGTGGGTGTGCTACCAGCTCACCTCTCAGAGCACCCAGTTGTATGGTCAATCTCTGAGTCCATATGCTACACCCAGCTTGCACATAAAGAGCCCAATTTTCTTGGCCCTGGGAGCAGCCAATGCATAGCTTCCTGCCCAATCACAGCACTGTTCCAGAGAGGTAGCTTGGATACCTCTACCTGGCATAATATCGGATATAAACAGGTTTGTAATTTCAGAGTTAGAGCACTAGAAAAGACACAATATGCTTCTATTCTTTATGTAAGACTTAAAAAAAAAATCAATTTAAGCAACAAAGCAAATTTGATAAAAGTTTGATGAAAGTGTACAGCCCTCCACAACAATCAGTATGGGGTACTCCTGCACATACTTGCTGCTTTGGACAATGTTTGGACTGCGCTGAGTACATAGTCTTTCCAGCAGTTTCCCACACAGCATCCTTGCATCCGCAGGGGACAAGCATCAGTGGCAGCCAACAAACCAACAAGATCCAAAGGAGATCAGCAGGACACTGCAGGATTATATTATCATGCCAGCCCAGCCATTCAGCTGAATACATGTTAAATCCAGCAGCTGGTCAACCTTCTATTTCTCCTCAAGCCTAAATAGCCACCAGTCAGTTTGCAAACAATTGTCCCTGCACCAGACAGGCTGACTGGTACCATCTTCGCAGGCTACTGGGGTTTTCTTCGCATCACACACAGCCTTTGCCTGAATTACAGCATGTGCTAAAGAGCAGTCTAGTCTTTGCAGCTCCCAAGGAGCCTGCTCCTGCTCTTCCCCACATGAGAACCAGAGATTGGCCTCCAACTCTACCAGAGGGAGGATCCGGCCCCCTTGCAGAACAAGCGACTACCAATTAGTGACACTTACTGATTCTATCTGTAGAGAATCATTATGAAAAATGCAAAGCATTATGCAGCCACTATTAATCTTCTGCTTTTGTTGCATTTACTCATGGTTTATGTCCCTCCAAGGAGGATAAATGATCAAGGCATGTACTCACATTGCTATTTGTCTATTTGTCTGTGCAACAATACATGTGCTCAGCACTAAGTAGAAGTTATTTTTCATGGGGAATGCAGCTTTAAGGCTTTTCAAGGTCAGAAGGCTTTGTGAGGAAAAAAACCTGCAAGTGACTCTGGCTCATTTGCTGCCAGCTCTTCCTTTTAAAGTTACAACCCACACAAGACCATAAGCAGGGTAAGACTCCAGGAGGAATGACCACAGAAGTGCTCTTGTATTTTTGTCTTTTGCTAGGGTACAGGATGGTGCACAGGTGTGTAAGTATGACAGGTAAGGTCATTGTTGTCAAATGACAATTCCTGTTCCAAGTTATTTAACAGTGGTGGAACAAGCACTTCCACTCCGCACTTGTGATATTGAAATCTTTCCTCTCTTTACTGCTTTTCTCACTGGCTTACAGCTCATTGTGAGCAACAATATTTTAGTCCAGTTTTGTTTATGGTGGCAGGGATATATTTCTGGAGGTTGAGTTCTAGCACATTCAGGCTATCGTACATCTGCAGTGGTGCTTAACTAGCCAGCAGACACTAACAAATAGCACTAAGAAATGTTCTTTGGCACTGTATAGCTCTTTGCAAGAATGACCATCTCCATTATGAACACAGAGTACTTAAAACAATATTAGTCCAAAAGTGGGAATGCAAAAGCAATACAAATATTTTAGTAGCTGGTACAGAAACTACATTCTAGTTAAAATGACCAGATTTCCATGTTTACTTTGAAAGCATACAGACATAAGTACAAACTTTTTGTAAGTTTTTAGTCTTAATATAGAAATGTGATATTATGGTAGGGATGGCACTCTGAAATTCGAAAGATGATAAAGATGAGAAGCAGTATTTTTCATCTAATAGTCACATGGCAAAGCACAGCATTTGTCCCTTCCTTACTCAGAGAAACAGTGAGACAGAACCTGGTCCAAAGCCAGCAGTGTCAATGCAAGTCATCTGCATCACTTCTGCAGCTTTTGGATCTGGCCTGGTATCCCCAAAAGACTGTAAATACAAAAAATGGCTTCAGCAGCATGTCACGCGAAACAGGGAAGTAAAACATGCTACCAAAATAGATATCAGGTAAAGCCAAACATCTGCTGCCTGATTCCCCCAAACAAAGCTCCATTCAGGCAGAGGGTAATATAAAATATTTATAAAACATAGTCACAGAGGAACTCGGTTTCACACCTCCCAATTATCTTTTATTCTTGTATTTCTTCTTCTCTGTTTCAAGTCAACCAAAAATAGTATGAGAAATCTGAGAAGATGACTTTTCCCAAGACACTTGTTAAATGTGTTCTTTAAAATAGTTTTTGTTTCCAGAAAACTGTTCAGAGTGTTCACATTTGCATATATCAGATCCACTCAGTCATTTCCATTGGTGGATCTAGCAGTCATTAAGTTAAAGCAATCTAATTTCAGTAACTCAAGATGTGCAAAGAGCAAAGGTAGTGAAGTATTTAACAATAAATATTCAGACATCTTGGAAGACACTGAACAATATCTACAAACTATTTAATGAGATATGATTCAATGCGTCTTGCCAGGTGATAAATGGCCACTGTTTGAATAGCAGATAGTTCGCAGGACATTATCAATGCTATGCCATGAATATTGTATCGCTAACAATAAATATTTTGACACATAACAATCCATTTATATATAAATCAATCAGATACTACGCTCTTAATTATCCATACTGTTAATTGTTCAATCTTTTTAATTGTTGTGAATGGTGCCTTCATCAAGAGTTTTGCCTGTTATAAATTAGAGTGGTTCATCTAATACCTCCTTGGGCAAATTCATTTACCTTGGTGGAAATGCAGAGATGTGAAGAGAGTAGAATTTGGCCTATAACCTTTGGAAATGATGGATTTCTTTTAACCTAAACTGTTGTCTCCTGCAACTTCATTTACAGGAGGCGCTGACACTGATACCATGTCTTTTTAGAGACTCTATGGATATGCACAAGCTTCAAACATTATCCTCTTAATTACAAAGGTGTAGGGCAGGAGAATCTACTAAATAGTTCTCTTTTAGTATTTGAAAATTAGTGCTAAAGCCACATAGCATTTTACTATCTTTTTTCTTTAACTATAAAAATATATTTCTATCCCATTAGTTGTTGTTCCTGTCTTTGGCATTACTCTGAGTTGCCTACATTTTCTCCTATTAACATGGCTATTGCCTCCATGTTCTAATGACGTTATTTGCACTTCCAGAGCTGACAAGTACCTTGACCTTTCTACTTGCCACTTAGCATTGCACTACAAGTTCACTTGCTGTCCACTATAATTTTTGGCCTACACATCTATTTCCCTCTGTGACACTGAATCTCTGGGTCTAGTGTTATTTTTCCTCCCAGATGCCCTCCCTGGCTTTTATCCAAGCAGATTCTTATTCAGTGGCATTTAGGTCATGTTTCTAGTACCTATACTTGCTGCTGTATCTTTCCTTCATCTTGAGTGGCATCCATATGGAGTCTACTCTGGCATCATACATGCTTTCACATGCCACCAAGTACTCTTTTAGACTTGTAGAAAACATCTTAGGCAAGAATGGATCTCATGTGAGTGTGGTAATTTCCACTAGACATCAGCTTCATCAACCCCCTGCTCTTATTTCTAGTTGTTTCTTTCCCTTCTGCCAGTTAGCAGCCAAAAGACACTTATAAATACCAAAACATTAGAAAATGCAATTTTATGAGTAAGACTTCACCAGAAACCATGTTAATATCAAGCCAAGGCTTCTTCATTCACAATAATCCAGTTTTCAAGCCAGGTTTTGTTTTTATAGCCCAATAGAAAGCACCTGTTTATGATTCTGCAGTGGGTGATGTACTTCAGGATACCTGCGCAGACTCATATGGAAACCTCTGCTATTTGAAAAGGAGAGATCACTACCCCTTTTCCAATAGAGGCCTGTGACAGGAGGTGAGCATATAACAGAAAAGGAGAAGCAGCTGTCACTGTATGTAGGGACACTTTAGTACATTGCCTCTGAGCCCTGGTTATTTGAGGTTTCCAGGCATGGCTGGAGTAGGAGCAGCAGCTCGATCAAAGCTATAGCTCCAGCTGGCTGGATTGCACAAACAGTTGCCACACATATATGCCCTTGCATGTATGAACAGTCCTCTCCTGGGACTCACTGGAACTGCCATGAATGTGTTGAACGTGAATCCACATTATGGTAGAGTAAACCCTACACATTAACCATTCAAAAAGCATCAGACCTACTACACATCTGCAGGACACCTTGCAGCAGGTCTGCATATGCTTTTGTTCTCATTTGGGAAACCCCAAAATAAGTATGTCAGTCCTCTCTGTACAAGAGCTTTTCTGAACAGAACTTTGTACCAATCCATCTCTGTCCTTGAAGTTTCCTTAGCAGAGCATGCGTTTGTCTCTGTTATTGCAGAAAGGATTAGGTGTCTATGTTGGTAGCAGACCAAAAGAAAATATAAAAAGGAAGAGGAGGCTGCTTGGTCTCAGACCTCCACCTGGTTTTGGAGAATCTGTAATTGTCAGCTGTGTCTGACCTTTCTGGTCATCTCTGCACTGATGCTTCACTTTAAAAAAGAGCACCAGCCTGCTCCTAGTGCTGCCTTCTGGGCTGATCAGCAGTGTCTTTCCATGGTCTTACTAGAGCTTGAAATTAGATCTACCAGACGTTTTGAATTCTACTATTTCTATGACATTCACAAATGCTAGACATGTCTCTCACCCACCTTATACATCCTAGAGGTCAGAAGGAAACCTCATAAAAACATGACAATTCAGAATCCAGAAATAAAAGCTGTCAGACTGGCATTTTATTACAGTAATGAAAGTTATCTGACGTGAATAAATGAACTCCTAACAGCATTCTCATGTATGCACACACTTAGAAAAACAACCAGCAGAGGGAAAAGAGAGCAACAAAAATCCTTTCTTAAAGGCTCCTGTTACATCTTTACTTTTATAACTTAAAAGCTGTACTAGAGAGCAAGACAGTCGGTGGTCATGCACTGTAGCCAGCATGGACTTTGTTTCCTGGTCCTTCTTGCCATGCAGCACACAAGCTGTCTGGTGCCTCTATGTCCTGCAGAGCACCTCACATAAGAGGCCTCTGGTGAAAGCAAGTGGAGATATGGCCTGTGATGCAGAAAAGAGCTCCTTCCTGAGGCTTTCCTTCCATCCAAACTCTCCCTGGCTCTGCCACCGAAAGGATGGTAATATCCTGTCACTGCAAGGTTCAGGTCCCCCTTCTACCTCGATATATCATGGAAATAGGCAGTAAGCCTTTATCCTTCCTGTCCCAACCACCTCTCTTTCTACAGTCTGCTCTCCCCTCAGCTTCCATGAGATTGTATTCACTCAGAAGCACTGGCTTTGAAATGAGAAGACTGTTCCTCTGAGAGCCGTTTTGCGCCTATGGCTCTCTATACAGGTTTCAGCCCATTATACATACAATGCATTGCCAGGTAACAATTAGCAATGCCTACCATATGGGCCCTAAATTCTGCACGTCATGGACTCAATTCCAACCCCAAAATTTAGAGGCCCAGATCGTCCTTTGGTTTATCCTCATCTGGAGTCACATCAACAAGAGACCAGGTAGATACAGTAGAGTGTTCCTTGTCAGGTCCTCTCCTCTATCATACCAACTGCCCTGTCTCTGTGTCCCTCTGCTTGGTCCTGTGCTTGGAATCAGCCTGTTTCCTGCCTGGACTCCTTCTCTCATCCATATCTAAATAAGGGTCTGAATCCACAGACTTCATTACCCAGGTTTGCTTTTCTGTGCACCATCATTACTGGCATCACCTACAGAAACTAAAAACTCATGTATATTCTTTCTCTCATGGATAAAACCTGTAAGTCTCTCCATGTGCTAAACCATCTCATTTAGTTTGCCTCTGACTCTTCAGCTTTATATTTCACATAGCAATTAATTCATCCTCTATTTCTCACTACACTGAAGGCTGTACCATATTGAAGTCTGTATCTGAGCAGAGCTAGTAATTCATCAGGACTCCAATATCTCTATGTACAATGTGCTCATTTTGCTAAAATGGGCTTTTTTAATCTTGCTGACAACTGAAATGTTGATATTGTTAAGGTTAAGGACCCACTGATAAATACCAGAAAACACTTTTACACTCAAATAGTTTTTAATCATGGCTGTTGCAAAGTGTGACAAGAATGCTTTGTGCCTAAACAGGCTTTAGCAGCAGTACTTTCTAAATATCTGAAGTCCCATTTTACTATCAAAGTGGTTTCTCTTGACAGTTACTGGGTTTGCTTTTATGCCAGGTTCTTAGGTTTATTATATTGAGTTTGTGTGCAAACTGGCTGGCTTTTCTTTCACACTTCTTAATGGTCTGCACTGTGCGTTAGACGTGCTGAGATGCCTTCGATCTATACCTTACAAATGATGAAATCAATTCAATCAGTAAGCAAGCTAATGGAAGGAACCAAAAACCTGTGAGGGTTTTATTGGGGTATAGTCACCTAAAAGGTACTCTCTCTGATAAAGTACGTTCAGCTACAGTGACAGGGTCATAAGGAGGCAAGATTAACACTGATTTTTCACATTTTAACTGTGCACATTTAAACACCAAGTTGCTTGTGGGGAGGTGTTTGCATTGTACTAAGAAAAAGGCATGCCCAGTTATTTCATGTAGTTACTAAGCCAGCATGCAGAAAGGGCTAGATAAGTAGTTTCCATTTTTAATTCACATTGGTTTTTGCTGGATTTCTTCCAAGCATTGAACCAGCAAAAGAAATATGAAGCACTTTACATTGTGTTCTCAGAGATACTGCCCCAGCTCTCTTTAGCCAAACAATGTCAATATAGCTTCACTGGAGCCTGAGCAGCAGGTGTCTGTCAGCTGATGATCTGACCCTAAACAGAGATTTCTGACTGCATAAGCTCTGTGGAAAGGACAGCAGAGATGGATATCACAGTATGAAGTCATGGGAATGCAAAAAGAAAATTCCCATTCAAAGCAAGCAGTATTTTGCAGCACTGAAGGGATTCAAGTGGGGAAATAAAATCCAGGATGTGCAGGTCTCATAAATTACATGTGTATTGTATCTAGATGAGGGGGAAGAAACCCTTTTGCTTTGACATTTACTGTCCTTGATTTGTCGTGTTAATTCCAAAAAAAGGTGGCTTTAGAAATAGCTGGTATTTGCAAAGACTTTCAGATGAACTGAGTGTTTCAGAGCATGTTAGCCAAATGCCACTCAGATCCATTCTAGCCTCACACTGAAGCCAAGCAACTAAGCCAAAGGACAATGCTGGGGAAGGACAATGAACTGATGGAAGTGGCTAGTGATATATTACCTCTGAAAGTAAGAGGCTTGGTGAGAAATTATTCTTGCTATTTGCATTATGAAGTATAGCTCTTTTGGAAAAGTCAAGGTAACCATTTTCCCTACAGAGACTAGCCAATATGTCTTAGCTCTGTTCTGAAACAGTCTGTGTTACTTGTGCTAGCAAGAGGGCTCCACAAAGAGTCCAACTTCTGATTGCAGATTTGACAAGGACTAGACTTCTAAAGCTGAACAGCTGTTCAGCTGTCAGCTGAACCTGACAACCTGCGCTGCTCAAGTGCAAGTTATATGAACAACATGAGGATGTAACAACTGCCTCCTGGGTCAGACCAATGGTTCATCCAGCCCAGGATCCTGACTCAGATGGTAGCAACAGGATAAACTATTTAGAGACAACATGTCAACCTAGTCACTCTCTGCTCTCCATTTACTTTTTATTCCCCCAAAGCTGTTGTATCAAGGATGTTATAGGGTATATTGCTCAGTCCTTTCAGTATCCATTTAGAGACTCTTGATCTGTAAATGTCTAATCCCTTTTTGAACCTGCTCATACTATCTGCTTCTACAAACTCCTATGGCAGCAAGCTCCAGAAGTTCACCACCCACTGCATGAAGAAGCACTTTCTTTTATCTATTTTAAACTTTTCCTACCAGCTTCACTGAGGTTTGTGAACACTTGAAGTGATTCAAACAGTAACCCCTGCTGCATCACAAGATAACAATAAAAATATATATGTGGTCCCTATTCCAGACATGAGAGTTCCAGAGTCCAACAGAACAGCTTGTAAGACTCCAAGAACAAAGAAATGATCACACTTTTGGACTGATTTAGTTCTAAAGTACACTAGTAACATTATGTTGGTTTGGCCCACATAGCAGCACCCAATGCAAAGGAAAAATAAAAAAAGCTCATTTTATATATACATATGCACACACACCAGATGTTCTATATTTTTAGCTTGTCTGCAGGTGTGTGTAAAAGCAGTTTTGAGACTCATTGATTGTGGAGTTCTGCTAACTGTCTTAAGCTTGTACCATTCCAAAAGAGATATAGTCCTAAGAGCCTTACTGCTAACAAGCTAAGCACTTTTCAGGAGCTGGCTTTTGGTCTGGCTACATTTATTTCAAACTATGTTATTCTCTGCTAATTAAACTTTTGAAAAGGAACACAGCTGACAAGAAGTTCTGAGTAATTTGCTCAGTCCTTGACGTTAGTCAGGAAGTCTCAAAGCAGAGGCCACAGAAGTACAAGTATACTAACCTCCAAGAGAAGAAACAACAGTCCTTAATTAGAGTCTTACCTCTGATGTTGTTGTAAGGGATGAGCAGAAGATATCAAAGATATCCAAAACACAGATGATTCTGGTGGTAAGTGATCAGTTCAGATACACTGTGGCTGGCGGATCCCTAGAGGCAAAAAGAAATGGGAGAAAGTCTGAGTATAGCTTGGAGACACAGATGCACAGACTTGGCATTTGCCCTGTGGAATTTTTGGATGCACTTGAAAGGTTCCTGTCAAGGATGAAAGTGCAGTCTCTGTTTGTTTTGTGCCTGGAATGAGCTGACACCATCATATTATCTTAGACTCATTGGCAAATGGTCTCTTCCAATGGCTGCAACTGTAATTAGATTACAAAATATGCAAAACAACAGATGGCCGCTAAATTAATTGCCAAATGATTAACTGCATGTTAATGATGCAGGGGTTTAAGAACAAAATTTAAGTGAAGAGTCAGGTATGAAGGAAACTTGAAAAATGCTTCCATTTTCATGCCAACGGTGGGTAGCTCTATCTTATTAGGGTTCACCGTTAGCCAAGGAGACACTTTTTTTTTATTTTTAAGTCATGAGCAGCACATAGATTTTCCCTATTCAGAGCAGGAATTAATAATTCAGGGACACTTCACCCTGTCCCCTAACTTCAGTGGAAGTCTTTGAACTCATTCTTTAAGCAACAAGACTTACTCCTCTCCCTCGCTCCAGCTAAAACTACCCTCCAGTAGAAATTGTCTAATGCAGTGTTTGTGGAGACTTGGAGACAGCCATACCTTTTTAACCAAATGTTGTGTATACATATTAGTGCTGTTGATGTCTACAGCAACTCTGGACTGTATAAGTAAACCCACTAAAAGACATAAACACCTCATCCCCAACATGAACCATAGATTTAGGCACACCCCAGTAGTGAGATGGGAAGTATGGGACATAGACTTACAGAAAAATGGCAGGTCAGTAGCACTGTCATGTCGGTAGTATGAAAAAAAGGCTTAATTTAACATCTCAGAAGCAACAATCAAGCCAAAAAGCCCATAACACAAGTCAGCCTCAAACTACCACCTGGCATTGCAGCTGCTAGGCACCCAAGCTAAGGGAGTCTGCAGCACCAGCCCCTATGGCCTCTCAACCCCCCTCCACTGTTGGCCAAAGACCTGCTCCGCATCCCTGCCGCCCAGTTGCAGTGGGGGCTGCAGGGCTGCTCCCACACTACAGCAGGCAGAAGCACTCTGCTGGCCATCACTGGAAACAAAAAGCCTCTGATAAACAAACCTGGTCTGTGACGAAAATACCACCAAGACTTCATTGCCTCCCATTTCCTACAAGGTAGGTGATAGATAATGCCAAAGACATTTGAAGGAGGAAAGGCAAAGCACTGTCTGTAATGGCAGTCTCCATTTTTCTTTTCCCTTGATATACTACTATACACAGCTACATATCTTCAGTTTCCAGGCTCAGGTCAGCGCTGTCAGCAGCTCTCTGCTCACCATCAGTGCTCTAGACAGCGATGCAAGGACACCCTGGGAGTGCTTTCAGAGTCACCTCAGTCTTGCAGCTCCCACTAGCTCTGCTTCGGGCCTGAATGTAGTTAGGCTTCAGCTAGAGACACGCAGATGTGTCCCAGCTACAGCACATTCCCTGGCACCCCCAGCTAGGACCTGCACACTGGCTCTACGTGTGGAGACATGAGAGCCAGGCAGCTGGGTCTGGCAGGGTTGCTGCTCCAGGCTTCTGCAGGTCAGCTGTCCTGACCAAAAGTAGCTATATTGCTTCAGACACCAGGCTGGTCCCTGAATACAGGGATCATGTTCCTTTCTTCCACATACTGTTAATTTACAAAACCAGCACTGACATCTATTTAGCTCTGCATAATGCTTTCTGAGAGGTTCTGGAAAAGCAGACCTTTGTCTGTGATTCTGCACTGTGTCAGGCCTAAGCACAGGAGACGGAGAGGCAGGACGGAAGCATACAGAGCAGTGGCCAGCATCTCCAGCCCTGTTAGGCAAATTTTCAAGGTAGGGATTACTTTTTACTTTCTCCATATGATTCCTTAAACTTTATTGTTCTGGCCTAGGTCATTGTTATTACCTACCAGCACTACATGACTAACGCTAAGTGCATGAAAATGTCACAGTAGATGATTGAGAACTACCAGAAAACAATGTATATTCAATTAGTCAGTCGGACCCAGAACGGCAATTTGCTTGCTCCTGTTCGTTTTGCAAATGTCTGCTGACAATTTTAAGTTTCACAGATGTAAACTTACATATAACAATTTGGGGGGGACACAGCAGCAGAACTGCAAGACTCTCTTACGTCTCACAGTTAACACATACCACCAAGTATTCCTCCTCTAAGCTGTCTGGCTGCTAGCACTTACAAAAATATCAGTGTCCAAAACTCTGTTAAGACTTCTTTATTAGCCCCACTGACCCACTTCGAATCCAAAACTTTGTACAACGATCTCAAACCTTACCAAAAAAAACCCCAAAACACTTAATTCTTCTGCTCTCTTGAGTTTCTGCCAAGCTGCCCAAATGCTTAGCCTTCCGATGTGTGATGGGGAGTCTTGTTCTAGCTATTGACCTGATATACACAGAAAAAAACCCAGTTTGAATCCTGCTCTCACTTGGCTTTAGAGAATTTGGTTAAGTTTGTTTTGGGACATGTCACTATGGTCTTTTTCCTTTTAGTTACCATGGCTGCCCAAGACAGACATAACGTGACAGAACATCTGCAATGCATGCAGTTCTCCCCAAGTACCAGACCAAGAAAAACAGCCTGGCAATGAAGTCAGCTAACTGCAAAGTAGCACACAAATTTTTGTGTGCTTTTTGCTGCTGTTAAGCAGTTCGGACACTTCTACTCTTTTTTGTGTGTGTGGTCCTACATGTTTCTAGAAGTGCTCCATGAGATACCCTCTACCTCTGCATGCAAAGCTGTATCATCTCTCTTCTGCTCTGTTTCCACTGCTGCTTTTTGGAAAACGCAGCTGCCTGCGGTTATGGGATGGAAAGAAAACATGTAAGGGATGAGTAGAAGGAAGATGTATAGTCAAATTTCTGGCTGGGAAGGAGTGGGAATGATCTCCCAGGAAATATTAGCTACCGTTTTATTTTTCAAGAGCCTGAAAAACTGAGGAAAGAAAAAAAATTACACAGGAAAAAGTCTGTACATCCAACCTTAATTATGGTAATGGATCACAAGTGGCTTCTGGCACTCAGTTGAAGCATGTCACCCTATCAAAGACCACTGAGATGAAGTACCAACTTCCAGCCATAAGCCGGATCAAGACAGGCTAGTGGTTGTGAAGCAGAGAGCCTCAGTAAATCCAAAGTAGGAGAGTCCAACAACGTCACAACTCCAAGTACAAGCACGCTGGATACCCTGTTAAAAAGTCATCATACACAGTGGGTTCATCACATTTCTCTTTAAATGCATCTTTCTGTATCAAATGGCACTTATAGTTAGGCTGTGTTATTTCACATTGCATTAGCCTATATCATGTCATATCATTTGGCAGTAAAATGATATGCCATGACATACACATAATCTGGGGCATGTCACACCCTGTATTTACATTGGTGTATTTGCTTTAAACATATGACCATCTTGTCTATCATTTTCACATCTTCCTCTTAATGAAGCTGATGGGAGAAACCTATGAACAACTGACAGGATAATCAGGATCCAGAAGCAGAAGGAGAGGATGAGTGACAGTCTAGTTCCAGTGGCTTATTACTAGCAGCATCATGTCAATTAACCTTGCATACTTCTAATTCCCCTTCCTGCCTGTGGAGCATCCCCTGTTGTCATAATGTCAGTGAATGCCATTAAGCCTGGATAGTCACTTGCAAAGTCTTGAATAAACCCAAGGAATAATATTGAATTTTATTAAAGCTGTTCAACTTCTTCATTTGGTCTCTTGCTTCTTGCTTTCTCAAGGATATCCTGAGGAATTTGATTGTTTTCTTCTTGCCAGATGAGGTATTTTCTTTCCTGGCCTAGATTAAAGTCTATATGGCAGCTTTTGTTGATTAGGCACAACTAATTATGACAACATAATATATAATATATTGTCCACATCTATAAATACGATTACATGATATCTACGTTGGTGAAATTTTCCTCACAAAAGATTTCAAAACAGCCAGTCACTACATACTGTAATAGCATTCTGAAATCTCGCCTCAGCACTTATCAGATCAATATCAGTAACTGGAAAGGAACTGGTCTGGAGCAAGACATGAGGATACAAATTTGTTATGATGCTGATGAGCCTTCACGTAGAAGCATGCTGCCAAGGTGGAGATGAGAAGAGACATGGAAGAGCTCAGACAATAAAGCACCATTTCCTAATCTCCTAAAATTCAAGTGCTTCACTTCCAGCACACCTGTTCTTCAAAACTAATCTGCTCTTGGATGAAGACTTGCACAGAATTAAAATAAAAAACCATCTACATCACTCCAAGTCACAGTCACAATCAATCACAATGGACAACCAATAAACGCAATATATAGTGTCTTCAGTGGAAGACAGAGTAAAATTAATGAAGATGCCCAGACCTGGCACCCATATACGATCATAAAAATGTAGACAACCGCTCTTGTTAAAAAACAAACTCTGTATAGAATTGTATATTGCTGTGCACAGGCACTTTCTGGACAGTTTCTGTGTTACAGTACAGCAATAATTTAACTGCACACAGCAGCCCTGCCTGGCAGTTTATGGAGAATCTATAAGGGAGCACAACATCCAAATAACATGTCGGGGGGATTTAGATGGGCACAGTGCAGTAACTGAAATTGGATTTGGGACGCTCTCGCAGCCTCTCTCACAATCAATTACAAGGCCTTTTGGAACTACACATGATCAAACTCTTCATTCCCACCTCCCCAAAAGACTGCTCTCAGGTACATTCCTCAGGAGTGGTTGGGGATAACATACTGCCACATTCCCCTCTCTCATTTTACCTGCTCAGAGCACCCCCAGGGATCTGGGGCTAGAAAGCCCACTGCAGAGCAGGAAACACCAGGCATGTGCTGGAGGGTGGTGTCAGTGGCCACAGCTCAGTGCCACATTTCTCCCAGGGGGAGGTGTGCAGGCAAGGTGACTGCCTGGGTTCTCAAGCCTGGTTAACTGGGATGCCCATTTATGCTCTTTCTTTTTAAGAACTCGGTAACAGAACAATTCTTGACTCTCTATTTCTCTAAGTAACCTTTTCATGTACAAATGAACACTGTTTATGTTATCCTCCCTTCTGTCCCCAATTTCACAGGCAGTGCTCAGAGGTTGAAATGACCTCCACAAGATCTTTTGCCATTTAAGAATTAGAATACAGGAAATGACTCAGATTAGAGCACATGAAGTGTATCTATATGTCAAACATGCTGTTCGTTTGTGTCAAAGACGAACATGTACAATATCTGATGTCTTCAGCCCATTTCTCAAATTTATTTCAAAGAGTGTATCAGCTAATACTTAAATAAGCATGGGAAGAAACAAAACACAAATAGTGCAGCTGAAAGCTGTGCTGAAGGAGCTCACAGAGCCAAAAGAGTTGAGTGACCCCATTTTTTTCTGCACCTATAAAATGTGGTCACTCACTCTTCTCATACCTATGTCTGGCAGAGTTCTCGCACCGATATGCTTTAAAAAACTAAATCTCTGCTTTTGGGGTAGATAGCCATCACTCAAGCCCACTACTTCTTCTAGTTTTCCCTGCAGCTGAGCCTATTTCTGAACATTCCCAGCTGCTTTCTGGGACAGCTTTGTCTTTGGGGTGTGGGGATCCCAAACAAACAACACTCCTTCCCTGGGCATAGCGAATGTGGGACAATAGGATGGGAGGTACTGACAGAGTCAGCTTCAGGTTACCTAGGTGTTATTCAGAGCCTAATTTCCCAGTATGGTCAGTGGTCCCTAGGCAGTGGTGGTGGGAAGGGGAAGAGGGGGTGATTCTCAGCACTGAAGTAGGACCCCAGCCTCAGCTGTGGCACCATGCATTCATGGGATGGTCTCGGTAGATTCCTCAGGGAAAGCATCTCAGCCAGACATGCTGCTCAGCCACTGAACGGAAAACATTTGCTAACTTGGCTTTGCATTTCTTTAATATTTCATATTATGTACGTCAAGTCACTCATTTCTTGGGGATTTTTTTCCAGTGAACATTTTATTCATTATCATTTATTGCTTGGTGCTCACAGGAGAGTTTCTCACTGAACGTTCACTAGATTAAAAGCTGGAACATTTCCTGACCCAAGCGGAGCTTACCAGGTTAATTTTCATCCATGTCAAGATGTTACAGCATCTTGAATCAACAGAACAGTTTTGTGCCTACTGCTTAGTTCAGAGTTAAAGAGAAACCTACAAGGTTTAATGAGTAACAGGAAGCAATTCATTAAAGTTTTGATAATGTAATGTTTCACAGCTGTTTCACTTCATAATAAATTTTACATCCTAAAGGAAGAACGAAACCTTGGAAAAACATGTGCCCAATGTAAGAGACTGGCAAGCAGGGAGGACTGCTCAGCACTGTCCAAGAATTTTAGCAGCTTTAACACTGTCTATGGAGTTGAGGTCTTTATTCAGAAGCACTTATTCATTGAACTGCTTTCTTAAATATGGCTTTTTGTGATAAAATATTTCATAAAAATTTTGATGTCTTCTCTTTAAAAATTCAGTTCTGTATGGTAACACCCTCAGAACATCTGCAGATAAGTTTCAGATAACTCACTCTGTACCTTGAGAATTAAATCTTTTTAACAAAGAAGTATAGCACATGTATCTTCTGACACATACAGTGTTAGCCCCTCCTGGAGACAAGATGCCAGACTGGACAGACATGACATCTAGTCTACTAAGGTTGTTTCTACAGTACCGACAAACACAAAGGAATTCCTGCGAAGCCTTGTAGCCTGCAGTGGGCTCCACAATGAGTCCAAATGGGTTTACTTTCCTTTTGAAATGAAAACTCTAGAGTCTAAATTAACTTCCCAAACTGAAAAATCCAGAGATTTGTCTTTTTAGCCTAACAAGGATTATCAACTAGAACATTAAAATTATGGCTTCTACTTTCTCCATCTCCCTACTTCCCAGAGTTGCTCAGAAAACAAAAAGCCCTTCCTTCTTAATGACTGAACAATAGCAAAAATACGAACATGACACGAAAATGTGATAGATGACAGCTCTTGCAATAGCAATTGAAAGCTAGGGCCCCCGGCACAATTCTACTGAATGCACAACATTACTATAGTTACAGATTAGAACAACAAATGTATTTATTTATGCAGTGATTATTGTGCATTTTAACAATTGGTAACTGGCATTTAACTTCTGGAATAACAGCTTAAATCCAGCCATTAAATTAATTTTAATTAAACGTTTGTGAATGCTTTTTGCTACACAGCTACTGCTAATGACCTGCTCCATCTAGTCTCTGGGTAGCATTATTCCTTATAGGAAGCCCCTCACTGCTTTGCCTGCCCTGTTTTGGGGAGAGTGTCAGTGTTAGTCTTTATGCACAGGGACCAATTTTTCTGCTGCTGCGGGAAGTCATCTCATTCCTCAGACCGTTCATCACTCAACACCGCAGGGGATCAGGATCACATACTCCGGGGAGACGATGCATGGGAGGATGGAGCATAGTTTGCTGTGCTCACTGCTGTAGTCCTCCGTGTTTCTTTTCTGCAACTCTTTCCCCTAAGGATATTTCTTGCTTTCTGATAGGTTTGAACAGAGCTCCTGGGTGTTTACATAAACTTAAAGGATACAACTGATTTCCAGAGGGTTTGGATTTTGCTGTCAAAAAAGCTACCGGCACACTTAATGTTAGAGGCATACCTGTTGTCTTCCCAGACAAGCCCCAACACGCACAGAGGAATCCACAGTAGTAACTGTAATCACAGTCACCTTTTCTTCTCACCACCCTCCCCATAAATCTTCCTTGGAGTTAAGCATGTAAGCCAGTTGAGCAATATGGCTTTTAGAGGTCGTTGTCATAGTACCTCTCCATCGACAGAGACTTCGCAGAACAGAACTGCCATTATCACCAAACACCATCATGTCTAGCCCATTTCTGCAGACCACCACCTCATATAATGTTATTCATGAAGTGATCTCTTTCCACCTGACAATTAAGATCCCCCTCATTAGTCCTACTGGGAGCTGCACCAAAACTCACTGCATTTATGGTGAAAACTTCCTTCTACTCTCCAGAATTTGTATTTGCTTAATGCCCATTTGTTTCTATCCCTTAGGCATGAAAAGTTTAGGTTTAAAAGGTTAAGAAGGAGAACTTCCTAACATTTCCTTGCCTAAGTCACCTCTGGTACTACACAATTGTGCTGCAGGTCAGATATATACTAGTAGTTAATCTTTTTTCTAATAGATAGCTGTATCACAGAAGAAAGAGATTTTAAAAAAAAATACTTTTATCTACAGTGGGCTTGGTGTTAGGTGGGTGGAAGGATAAAATACCAGCAACGATGCATGGGGAGGAAGAACTCTATGGGTGGTAAGCAAATCCTAGCTTCTTCACTGGAACCAGTTAAAGAACATTTTGGAAGGAGTGTTGCAGCATATGACTTGGTTAAGCTTTCCATAAACTTGACAAATAAAACTCCATCAATATAAATTGGGAAATACTGTTTTCACATGCTTAAAGCACTAATCTCTGAAACAGAGGGACTATTAGTGGGACAGTCATTTGTCTGCAGCTGCCAGAAAAGCCACGAACTGGGAGAAACGGTATTCTCTGCTGCTAGTCGATGGGAGAGACTTTTTTTGGCTAGTGGGAAAATGGAAGGAAGATCAACTCTTTGCCTGCAGAAACAAGCAATTACAGCAACAGCAATCATAACTTGCTGGAGAAAGCATGAGAAACAGGCCTACAGCTCACAGGAGCTCAGAATTCCCACTGCATTAAAACAAACGCACAGACACAATGTCTGGAAAAAAGTTAATTCTCCCATTTAAATAATCCTTAAATTTTACTACAGAAAGAGATTTGAACTGATGAAAACTCCAAACATATGAATGACTAGGACATGGAGGAGGGTTTTCTAAAGTCATGCCTTGGTAACAGTTTTCTAGGTTCCATTCTTCCAGTCAAGAGTGGGGAAACCTTGTAACACCAGCCAGACCCACTAAGGCCTGTGGCCACTGCTGTAAGTGCTTCTGCTTGCTTTGAGATGTCCTCCGAAAGGCTGCAAATCCAGCAGCAGACTGCTGGGAAGGCAAGTGAATTGGCAAGAAATTGTTCCCGTTAGAGAACTGTGAATAAAAAACTGCAGTGTATTCCTATAGACTACCTTTATTTCACTGCATACCTTTACTTTCTGACTGAGGAGCAGTCTACTGGAAGCCTTACATGGTGCTCTGAGTAGGATTATTGTCTGTACGCTGATCAAGTGAATCAGAAGTTCCTAAATTGATGAGCACTTCAGACACATTCAAGGAGAAAGGAAAGGATTTCAGACAAGCATTTCAAAACCAGTTCCTGAGATGCTATTTCAAGTAAAGAGACATATCACTTGATTTTCCAGACCACTTATCCCACAGCTCCCACTGCGATGAGTAAGAATTTCTGGATGCTCAGCAATTTGAAGAGCAGGATGCCTGATTTGAGAACAGATGAATGGTGCCAGCATGAACGTGGTGGCTCAGCAGGAGGCATGCAATACTGGGGAGGTGGCAAAAAGCTCACCCATTCCCATTCAGGAGGCAGCCCCTGTTCAGCAAATGCTCCTGGATTTGACATTTCCTATGGCTATATTCATAGCAGCCTTCTCTGAATCCAGCTGTGATACCCTGCAGAAGAAGAGGTTGCATGACTTGCCCACTGGCCAACTATATCAATTTATTTGGTATGAGGTAGTCCCTCGCTTACAAACCCTGCTGCTCACCGTCTCTCCATACATTGCACAAGGAACATAGGCACATTGTTTGCATGCTGCTGCACACAGGTTTATGGGGTTTAAGTCCTGTGTGTGGATTCAGCCCTAAGCATGACAAATATAGTATTGAGGTACTGAGCTGTGAAGATGTTGGCC
This sequence comes from Buteo buteo, assembly GCF_964188355.1. NCBI lineage: Eukaryota > Metazoa > Chordata > Aves > Accipitriformes > Accipitridae > Buteo > Buteo buteo. The sequence goes on from NC_134177.1 coordinate 27,169,110, forward strand.
TTGATCTTCCACTTTAAAGAGGAATATTTCACATGAGTCAATGGAAAAGAACACTTTCAGCCACTATGGATTCGGCACATTATTTCCTTCCAAAACTTGCTGACACAGAAGTTACATGTTGGGCAGGTGGAAAACCAGGTATTTTAGCTGATTCAGCTCCACATCCGATGTGATGAAGAAACTGAGGTTCATCTTCTGGAAATCCAGAAATTATTTTTTGGAATGCTGAAAGGACCTGAAGAATGTGGGAGATAGACTGAAGCTTTTACCAGTTCAAAGCACCTGTGACCTACGAAAGAGAAATTTTTTGTTTCAAACTTTTCAGAGTAGGAAGCCTGAAGGGCTAATTCACTTGCAATTTCTTGCAATAATCTAATTTAGATGTCAGACAAAGTTCTGGGTTATTACTTTTCAGAGAAATTACAGTGTAATTGTTATTGGTTTCTTCTATAATTATTCTGATGGAGATAACAAAGGATATTTTTAATAAGCTTTGCTTATCTGAGAGATAACACTTGAACTACCACAATATAAACAAAATTTAGCCTTCATTCAATGCCGTAATATTTTCTGTAGACTTATTCACAATACAGAATTTTGCATGATTTTTGCATCTGGCTATATTCACATATCAGCAGTATGAAGTGGACAACAAAACTGTTGCACCAATAACGAGTTTGCTATACTTTTATTTAGAAGCTCATATCTTAGGCAAAATACTATCACTCTTTTTTGGAATATATCAACATATTCCCATGTACTTCAATGAAGATTACAAGATACATCTGCACAGATACTGCTGTCTGTCAAGGCATTTATTTAATGATTTTACTGGCTTTAAAGAGATTGTGCTAGCCACTGTTTGTACAATGAATATCAAATATCAACTTTGAGAAATATACTTCGTAGACATGATTGCACCTGGAAGCACGGGCTACAACATTAAAGAGTGCATTTTGTGGGAAAATCATAATACTTTAGCATAAACAGAAGTTTCCATACCTCAAAGTTTGGAAAGCAATTAGGCATCATAAAATTTAATTTTTAAGGTCTCAATTTAAAATTTCAGATTTCAGCATCGCGCTCTGCCTTTTTTTGCAGCAGCAGCAGCCAGCATTCTGATGTCCAGATTTGCAAAGAAGGCAATGGCTGAGCATGCATGCATGTACACCATCATCCATACATCAGTGTTAGCTGTAAACCATGCAGTGCGCTTTCTCGTGGGGTTTCAAAACTGTCTTCCACTATTTGGATGCAATTGTGTGGATAATCTCACTCTTTAAGGTTTTCACCTCTGTTGATGGGGTCTGTCCTCTGGAAAAAGTCCTAGTAAGGGCTATATGTCAGATCTACAATATACAGCAGTATTTTCACAGACCTGAATCATGGGAGTTCCCATGAGGTAGTGACCTATGTTTATAGAGCTGAAGATTAGGAGCTATATATTTTATTATATGACTGTCTGAAAACCATATTGTATTAAGTACTCCGCATTGTCATGAATCACTGTGAGAGTCACTGAGAAAATGTATAGGCTTCTCTCCTTCAGGGTCAAGAGCACATTCCTCTGTGACCCTTCATTTTAACATGAGGCAAGGTTGTAAAATGCCAAAGGCTCTTTTTCCACTGGCTTGAGTGGAGATGGCCCAGAGTTTATCAAACAGTGAATAATTCCACTATCAATCCAGCATCTTAAAACTGGAAACCACCTACAGAGGACAGACAAGTATGAGTCAACATTAACACATAGATACATACACACACAGTCTGCTATTCAAAGAGCGTGGCTTTAATAAAGCTCTTTTTCTGGAACATATTCTTTCTGTTGCCTGAACAACTGTGGTCTTTTTTTACCTTAACCATTGTTCCCAGAGAATTAAGGCAATGTAAATTATTCAGGTATGTCTTCTTGTGAATCTTTAATGAAGAACCTCTGTAGCAAAAGAAAAAAAAAAGACACAAACCAACAACTGGACATGTAATGTTGTCCATCTGCAAAGGCCTTCCCTATTTCCATTAAAATACAGTACATTTTATTAAAGAGAGAAATCATAAAATTACCAGCTCATTTGACTCTGGTCTGTACATTTCTTGAATACTAAGAATAACTTGGACTAAGCATTATTTTTACTGTCAGATTTTCATAATGAGAAATCTGAGGTGCATGATACATTCACAGAATGCTTGAAAAAGCCTAGAAATTGTGTATGAACACCAGTTAATTTTTGAGAGTGAAGAATAAGATCCCCTCCCTTTCAAGGATCACAGGTTTTCAATTTAGAACGATAGGCAGACATTGTAGCATCTAATTTCACAAACAAAAATGTTATCTACTTTCATCTACTGTAAGCATCTTAGGATAACTAGAGAAGTTATGTTTTTATATATTTCATTTGCGTTAAAAGTATTGTTCAGTGAAGAGATAAGTGATATTGTGCTTTTAGAGCAAACCAGTGAACATAAATGCTTTGGAGAGAAAAGATATTGAAAGTTTAAAAAAATTTACTGTATAATAACTAAACTTTATGAAATGTTTAAAATCATTTATTATTCAACATTGCAGGTTCAATTATTTAAACTATGAAAAAAACCCCTGTTGGCTGGTCAGTGCCACAGTAGCGTGTTTGGGAGCCCTGTACAGGGCCAGTCGCTCTGTCACACTCTGAATTCAAATTACACGGCACGTGCCCGGAGCACCTACTCCCGCTACAAAGATGGAGGTCCCTATGTTCAAGGCAGTCTCTCTCCCACTACCTGCTTTCCAGCTGCACTAGGCCAGTCACGTCCTAACACGTTCATGCTCCTGGGTCACTAAAAGAGGTGATGGTGTCATCTTATCCTATATGACATTGAAATAGTAGGGGCATGAAGTACTGCAGGAGTGCTCACTGTATCTGCCTGTGGGACCTAGCCTCTGTAAAGCTAAAGCTTGTGCTTGCAACTTGCAAGGAATCAAAAGTATGTGCTCAACAGGCATGTGGTTTAACTGTAATAAACCTGAACATTGCAGCTTCCTGTGCCGGCTCACACTGCTTCATCATACGTGTGCAGGGGACAAGACAGAAGGCATTCACATGCGATACAAACTGCTCCCAAACAACACTCCAGAGACGGCTGCGGTGTTACACCAGGACAACGGGTTTCTGCGTGTTTTGAGGCTTGTGGGTCAAGCTCTACCAACACCTGGTGCAAGCGTCCACCCTGGGAAGTCTACCCTAATCCATCAGACAATTACTTATACTAGCAGGAAATGTAGGCTTGAATCTTATAAGAAGGTACAATTGTTTTTATTTGTTGAAGTTTATGAAAGAAAAGGTTTGTCTCAAAATGTAAGTGCTCCCAACAAGGCTTCCAGAAATAGCAGCCCTCTTGTTTCAAACTGTGTAACTAAGGCAGTGATTTACAGCAACTCACTTTATTTTCTTGAAAAAGCTCCGAAGTGAATCATCTCCTGCAGCATCAGGCTGAGCTGAACTTTGTTCTCAGGTTCTTCAAAGTCAGCTGAAAGGTGTAGGATAGTGTGTATTTGTGGTTTTTTTGTTTTTTTTTTTAAATGGGGCCTTAAGCTTCAATGTGTATGTCCTTACATTAGGCATCCAAATAAGTTGGATTGGTCCTCAAAAGGGCTGAAGTTTAAACAGACAACATCTAAATGTTTTAAAAAATCAAACAATCATTCACATGCTTAAATATAGCTTTATGCTTCTAATTGTAAAATATGATTGCTAGGGCTTAAGATTTTCTTCTCCTGAGTGGCCTATTTGCCAGGCTATAAAAAGTCATTTACTCCCTCAGTCTGGCCCAATTAATATTTAATTATGTCAGGCAAAGTGGAACAGCTGGAGTGGAAGGACTTGAGGGTCCTCACACAGCCCAGGGTAGCCCAAACCTACAAATTCATGTGGCATGACAAAAGCAATAAGTGAATCCAGGTCTTCTGCATCCTAAGCAAATGCCCTGACTGCCAAATTGCTGGATAGCAGGGAACAAAACAGTATTACCTCTTTTGTCAGCTGTATTTGGTGCTGAGACCAAACCACTAGATTTGCTCTGAGGCTCAAGATCCTTTGAGAAAGAGAAGACAGACTCTCAGTCTGTGAAGCCTGGCGAGGATTAAATGCGAGAGAAGTGCCTACCTACCCCCAAAATAGCCAAAACAGTGCACATCCGCAAGTGCTGAGAGACAGCTTCAGCACCCAGTTGGAGTACTCTTCATTTTGGATTTCAGCAGCTCAGTGGCAGTCAGGCACCTAAGTCCCCCTCTGATCTAACCTCTGATCTGGGGCCAGATTTTGACTCAACAGTCTAAAGTGACAGTAAGGGGAAGAGAAAATGAATTCATTTTTCTATATACCTTGTCTTCTAGCTGCCATTCAATGTTTCATGTCAGGTGTTTTATACACAGGATGTTACAAAGACAATTGCTTTGTGTTTTCTTTAGGTCTAAAAAAATATTTTTTTTAACATTCGCTTTTGTCTCCCTCAATTCAAAATACATGCTTCCTAGACTGAAAAAACACATTTTCCCACTGATATAAGAGAAAGCTTTCCAGTTCCCATCACTGTTTTGTAAATTCAGCTTGCAATCCCTAATAAAAGTAAAGATCTATTTATGCTGTTATACTGTACGTGAAAGCTTTAGGCAACCAAGGGCTAAGGTGAATTAACTCAGTTTACTCTGCTGTTCAGAGAAAATGAAATGTGGATGTAAATGACTACATTATTAACCTGATGGGCCTATGTATAAGAATAGCCCCTAAAGTTGAATCAAAAGCCTGAATGTTGAAATAGCATAATTGTAACGTAAAGGCAGACTCTGGGGCTTGAGTTCACACACTCCGACTATGCATCAGGCAGGGAAGGCAGCATGGGGAATGGGTGGAAGGGAGAACTGTGCCTGCTCCCAAGCCAGCATCCCTGTTAAAGATGCCCAGATGGAGTGAGCTTGTGATACCTACAACCCTCGTGTCCTGCAGTGCTTCACAACCCGCAGTGACTAGATCTCTCACACTGGAAGCTCGTCTCCCAAGATCTGCAGCTGCTCTGCTCTCCCAGTGCAGAACTCCTGTTCCCAGAGCTCTTGCCCCACATCTACTCCAGCCCAAGTCCACCACCATCCTTTCTGTCAATACTTCGAAGACTTTCAGTTGTCTACCCCAAAGCCTCCCATATCCTGCACACTTGAGCCCCTCACTGCTTCTGTCCCACATCTCCCACTTCCCTCTCTCCCAAACACCTTCCTGCCTGGCTTTGTGCCCACCACAATGCCCCTTCACTTTCATTTCGTCACTCTTTACGGCTCCATCTGTACCCAGCCAGACTCCCCACTCTCTACCGCAGGGGCACAAGCCCTGCTGGGGTCCCAACTGTTCTACTTGTGCTGACATGACTACTGATTTTGTGCCCTCTGCTGTCCCTCATCCGAGCTCCGACTTCCTGCCAGCATTCACTGCCATGTTCTAACTTCCCACCCCAGCCAACCAAGCTCACATCTTCCCAGGACTTTGCATGCAGAAGGTTGTTCTCCCTTCTGGTTCTGGCAAAAGTTTTCAAAATTTGAACACAGGTTATGCTTGCCCAAAATCTGCCTGGCTCGGCTCTGAAGAAATTAAAAATAAGCCACATCCAAGAATAGTAGGATATATGGCAGCTATAAAGATCTGCTAGTGTGAATTGGCTGTTAGGCCCCCAAAATAGGCAACTACAAGTCCAATTTCCCTGTACGCATATGTGAAATGAGGTTTTGTTTCCACAGTGCATCCAGTTATATCTGAAAATGATTGGATGGAACTGTAGAGGTATATATATCTTGTAAATAATGTGAAGAACCTTGATGCTTTAAAATGTGATATAAATATCAATAAGCCATCATTATAGTACTAAGCTGTAAGCAATGCACATGGGCTTACAGCTGTCACAGTTTAGTTCCTGGGAATGACCGCTTAATATATGTTAAAGCACTCCCTTTTGCCTCAGAAGTAGCAGATTACAGAGTATTTTTTAACTTCTTTTATCACACGTTGCACATTTCTCAGAGCTCAGGCATGAAAACGAATTATCTGTAGCAGCAGGATGTTCAACCAGACCTGACATCCAAGTGTGATACAATTTGTGTGGCCATCATCAATGATCAGGCTGACCACGCTCAGATCTCACCTGCTGATGAATCCTGAGTATCAGGAGTACAAATTACAGAATACATTTTGCAAGTGCAAGAAGGCAGTGTCCAATGCTCACAATGTCAGTTGCCAGTCTGATGGCACAGACCATAAACAGTTTAAAAGATTATCTTGTAAGGATAATATTATTGCACTATAAGTGTTATTCATATTAGTACTTAAGTCAGCCGGTAAGGATGTCCAACATCCTGCTGATATTCTCCAGTTTGGGGTTTTTCCTGCATTTGGTAAACCATGAAAATATCTGAAGAGTTTAGTGACATAGTTGTTGCCTTTGGGGCTTCTTCTAAATATTGTTAGTACCTGTGGGAGAATATTATGTCTTGATTTTAATGGGTCTCATCTCCAGTCCTGCTTTCCAGTAATTTTATTCATGATAAGGATTTTATCATTATTTTCCCCCCTTTTTTCTAGCACTTATAATTTCTATTAAGATAATGAAATGAATATTTGGTGATATATTTAATTGACAGGCATGTACTCAAATTGCTATTAGTATTAGCATTCTCTGTTCAGTTAGGTTAATCTGTTATTCAGATCTTGTGGTAGACAGTAGATCAGATTTATTCTTTTTCCAGTATGAAGAACACAGACATCTCAGCATTAAAAAAAGAAAGAAAGAAAGAAGGGTAGCATGTACTTAATTATTATGGAGACTTCAAGGCACTTAAATGTTTTTAATGTGTTTACCCATTTTTTGAGAAAAGGGACACTTTAAATATCTGCCTATTTGGAAACTTGCTACTGTCCTGAGCCATTAAATGCATTCACACAAGTTTTGCTACTTCTGAGAATACTGTCCTTACAAAATATGGGTATCACCTAGTAACTTTGAAACTGTTCTATGAACTAAAATATGGGTATCACCTAGTAACTTTGAAACTGTTCTATGAACTATCTGTGGATGTAGAGTCAAATTTTCGAATATTTAGCCCACAAAGTTGGACAGCCATTTTAAAAAGGCTTGATGCTCACACAAGTACCTACTTGTAATAGGCTGAGTTTTAGAACAGCTCATCACCCAGCAGCTGCTACAACTTCAGCAGCTCACTCCTCATGTTCAGATCTTGTCCAGTACCTACCACAGTTTTGCTCAAAATAGGGGCTTTAAGCTGTAACTGAAGCCAGTTGTAATACACTGTCTACCTCAGGACACATGTGAGAAATGCACAATTCCACATAACAAAATGCCTATGCAGTTTCCAATTGCTATATTCAAAATGCTATAAAAGGCAGACACAGACTTACACAAGCTTCCTTGTAATTAGAAACTTTATGGATCTTTGTAGCAGTTTTATATAATAGTTTAGTAAAGAACCAAATCAACAGAGAATTTTTATGAGGCTCCTAAGCCCTGCATGTATTAAAGCAGTAAATATTTCATTTTCTTTATAAATGTTAACAGGAATAAAATGCAGTAAGATGCAGTAAGATTCAAATATATAGTACTTGGTTGGAGACATACACTGTTCTGTCATGTTTGCAGAAGTCAGGACAGTCGGTGGAGCAGCAGAGCCAGAAACAAAGCTGAGCTTCTGCTCCAACTTCAAACATGACTCTCCCAAAGGAAATCCTCATCACACTTGTCCCACCACATCCTGTGACCTCTTCCCACTACCACCATTGCATCACTATCCACTTTTCCCTCGCCCAAGCCAGCTCTGCCTGCTCCTGCTTTCCTCTCTGCCCAAGGGGAGCTGTGGGAACGCTGGTAGGAAGAAGGGAGGCCAGCTGCGGCGGTGACTGCTTCCCTGGCCGGTCAACTACAAAGGCAACTTCAGCCCATGAATTACTGTGAGTATGAACGAGAGCCTGGGAATGCCTCAGAAATCATTTTCCCTGCATCTATAGTGTAGCAGGAATATTTTCCCCATCTTTTCTATAAATGCTCAGGGAAGGAACTTATGCTGGCACTAGCATCATGTCACTCACGAATAATTCTATCAGATTTATTACGTCTAAGTGCTTCAGTAAATATTTAAAGAATCTTATTGCAGCATATAGGGTTCTAAGAGATTAAAAAGAAATAAATTACCTTACATTAGCATATAATATTATTTACCCAAGATAATTAAATCAACTCAGTACATCACTAAATCAACTAAATTTTCATTACCATGACATGCTTAAGGAGTACAGGTGATGTTTGGTTAGAAATGTTAAAGTAAAAATAATAACAGTTGGTTGGTTGAGCTAAAATGAAGTAGTATTAAAACACACAAACTATCCTTGCTGTTAATCTTAGGCAAAAGTCAAGTTTGCACTGTCGGAGGGGAAAGTACTCATTCAGTTGTGAAGAGAAAAGTGTAGTTTAAAAATATTTACCACTTTACCCTCTACAAATATTAAATAAATATCATAGTGCCCTTAAGCACTTCATAGGTGGGAAACCAACGCACTGCAGCATACACCTTCCAAAGCAACTACTGACTTTCATGAGGCCTAACCTTTTGATGGTTTATTTGATATTTCACAGGGACCCCATCATTTGAGTACTTACTTACAGCTATTTAATTGTTCCCTATCAGGGTGTTCAGGATAATCAGAGGTGACTATTATATAAAAAGGTGGCTGGTCAGAATCATTTTACTGCCAAAAAATTGGAAGGCAGACCGATAGCCTGTATAGCAGACCGATAGCCAGGGAAGAATGATCAGAGGAATCAAGTCTGAGAAAAGATGGACCACTGTCATTAGCAGTAGCAAGAGAGACTTTTTTCATGTGAAACAGTGCCACTGTATGGGTCTATTTCATATTTTGTTTGGTCTCTGCACCTCTGTGTATCTGATAACAACTGAATGCTGCTCTACTTGCACAGAAACTCCTTCCTCAGGAGAAAAATCTCACAATCCCTGTAACTGCAGACAACAGCAATACACTCAAAGAGTCAGAGCTTCCCATCACTGCTCCAGGCAGCTGAGCCAGAGCTTTTCCCAGGGAAAAGCTGAACTTCTGCAATTTTACTGTTCCTTTCAACATGTAACTTCCGATTAAAACTTCCTTCAATCAGAGGCATTCACTGGCAATACTAAAACTGTTGCTCCTCAGCAACATTTCTGTAGCAGCTGATTACAGTGAAGGGAGCTTGTTCTCAGTTAGCAGACATAATATTACAAACTGCGGTGTCCCAATCTCACTACTTGCAAATGGAAAGTAAGCCAATTTTTATTGCTGACCACAAAAAAGCATTAAAATTAAGCTTCTAGAATATTTTATTTTATGGTTACTAACAAAATGAATTAATAGTGTTTTTTGGGTTTTTTTTAAGGTTTGAGTACTCTGTGTGCTTTTTTTCCCCACATACAATATTCAGCATAATTTTTTTTCTGCTAACCTCTCTATAATACCTATATTTGTCTATATTCTTCCAGTTATAGGCCTGGGAAACAGAAATAAGGTCATTCCATCAAAGGCAATGGAAAAAGTGGTACAGAGGGAAGTAGGAGCAAACATTCACTTAAAATCATGATTAATTTATGTAATCATCTACTGGTCACTGCCTGTTAGGAACCTTCCTTCCCCTGTGCGGATCCATTAGGACTTTTAATGTCTTGCAATTGTCGGCTTGAGAACCATCTTCTCTCACCCATATGCAAAAGCCTTGTATTTTTAGCCTAGATGTGTTGATCCAGGTGGCATCCCTTAAATTTCCATTTACTGGGAGTCCATCCAAGAGGAGACGGAAACCTTCCTGGCCAACTGCACTGCAGCAAATGGGCCACAAGTGAAAAACCATGGCTGAGCATCAGTGAATAGCAGATAGTGGAGCTCCTGTGACAACGTAATGCAAAAGGTAGGTGGGAGGGAGGAGCTGTGAGAGCTGGGGACTTGTCAGGACAGCAAACAGCTCTACACTGGATATGGAAAGCAAAACTTTCATGCTTGCTCTGTTTTTGTCTGTGGTCAACGTTCTCAGTTATAATGCAAAGTCTCACCCCAGTTATTCTGAAAACAGTGGATTGTCTGATCAGATGAGCTGGGGGATAACTACATTTCAAATACTTAACACTTGCAGTTTAGGTTCACCTTTCATGGCTCATCCTTGTCAGCACTTTCTGTATTTTCTATTCTAGTATATAATGTACAGTTTCTATTCCTTTATTCTTAATCACCTTTACTGTGTAATTTTCTTAGGTACTTATCTACCTTTTCATCTCCCTGCTTTGCCTAATTACCTGTCCCTTTCCTTCAGACGGTTCTTTTATTCCCTTCTTGCTTTTCAAAATCATTAGCATTGCATTATTATTCTTAACAGAAGTACATTTATGTTTATTATGCAGTGTTTGCAAATAAATGGAGAACTGAACTTCTGGCTGTATTTACCTAATGCTAAAAGGAGAACATGCAATGCAGGTTGAATTCTCAGTTTGTTTACTTGCTTATTTTTGGAAGGAAGAATTTTTAATGACTTTAAAGACCTTTGCTCTGCATTCAGTACTTTTTATAGCTTTGGTGTTTCAAGGAATGTTGGAAATATTTTGGAAATATTTGTCAAATCATATCATTTGAGTACCAAAAAAAAAATACACTGATATTGAATCCAATTTTCTTCTTTCTTGGGTACTGCTCTTTTCCTTAAGGAAATATTTGTAACTATATCAGGTAACTGAAATGACCCTGACTGAACTGTGACATTCTGTCCTGTGAAGCACTTCTTGCTAGTCCATGTTTGGCTCTATAAACTTCATAAAAGGATAAACCTACCTATGGGGTGTTTTACTGCTGTAACCAGTTGCGTTGTTAGTTTGTTTTTTTTCTTGTTTCCTCCTGTCTGTGTAGCTACACTGCCATTGGGTAACAAGACTAAAGTGATGCCTGGCCCTTCTCCCATTCAAGTGAAGGACAAACACTCCTACAAATTACAGTGAAAGCAAAGTTAATGCCACCCAGCTCCCCAACTAGGCAAGCGTGTAGATGTGCAGTAGTCACATTTAAGTCAAAAGGCCTATTGAGTGCGTGAAGTTCAGCACAGGCATCCCTACCTGATCAAGGCCCAGTATGCCTGGTGATCATACATCTAGAGATTCATCTGTTTTTTCTTTTGTAGAAGCAGCAGGAAGGTGGAAGCTGTTGGAGTATACTATTTCTTTGCTTGAGCTCATTTTAGTTAAAACTAGCTCATGCCGTTGTGGTTTTGTATAAACTAGTCTTGCTTCCTGACAGCCTAAGCACTGACTGCCATAGCCACCGCAGGCTCTGGGCCAGACTCCATTCAGAAAATTGACACAGAGAAGCTAGGCCTTTGAAGAAAGAAAAAGACATTCTCTCTTCCTCCGGGTTAGGCAGCAGCACTTTTAATTAGTCCAGAGAAACAGGGAACAACTTCTGCCAGGAAAGGTCCCAGTTGCCCAGGTCTTTGTGAACCACTCACTCCATGACTCCATTTCTCTGTCTGCGCTGGTCTCTGTTTAAAACCAACAGCTATGACTTGTGCCCCTTGGCTGCTCTCACCCCCTCAACTGCCATACCTCATCATAATTTGGGGTCTGCTGATAGCCGAAGTCTTTAGGTCCCTTCTATTGCTTATGTTCATATGAAAAAACACTTGTTAAACACTAAATACTAGGCATGAAGTGACCCCAACATCTCAGTATTAATCCAAAGGTAATTTGATTTGTTACATGTATTCTTCTCCCTTTGCCAGCAGTATGTGACTACTTGAATTCTAATGGGAATTTGGGGCCTTACCCATTAAATGATGTGTGTGACTTCCAGGACCAGGCTGTACTGTGAGGTGCATGGTTTTATGAATACAGGATGCTGGCTGGTTGCCACTGCATGGCCTTCCTCGCACAAGAACAAAAGCCCAGGCTGCAGCTGGGTTCACAGAACCAGTATGCATCCAGCTGCCAAAGTAGCAGGTGCTATTAGCTCATGGGATTGCATCTCACTGGGCACAGATTGAAATATTGGGGTGGCAATTATTGCTTGTTCTCCTAAGAGGCTGCTGCTTCTATCATTTCTTATTTTTTCCTTGTTTTATTCTTTATGTCAGAGACATTACCAGTCAGTGAATACATTAAATCATATAGGAAGCAAAGCACCTACACATCAATCTTTCCCTGAGAAGCTACAGTTGTGTTTTATTAACAGAAACATTTCAGTTTCATAAATACTTAATGAAGTGACTGCCTATAGCAGAAAGTCGCTTCAGAGCTAATTGTTGCTGTGGTCAAACCACCAAGCTGCTTAGTATTTGCTTGCAGTGTCACATTACAATGAACACGGCTGACAAACTAACTGGTTATTAAAGTGTTGCAAACATCTCCTTGAAAACAGTGATTATTCAGTTAGTACAAGGCACTTGAATTACCTCTGGAATGATGTAGACCAAAAGTCTATTGAAATACTGCATGAAAGAGAAGTCAAGGTAATGAATACATCCTATACAGTAAAACTAGAGGCTACAGACTATGGGGCAAAATGTCAGTGACAATTGATTTGTATCCATTTATTTCCACAACAGTACCAGAAACCTAAAGTTATCCTGCTGGCTTATACTGGTAGAGCAGTGAGCTACAAACCAAAAGGTGCAAGAGAAAAACACAAAAGGGCACTGCTGATCACAGGAGAGGTCTGAGCAGTATCTGAAGGCATGCCATGAAACGCCCTGGCAGTGCTAACAGGAGCGGTACAGAGTGGCCACTCATCAAAAGAAGCGAGGGCAGTGGTGTCTGCTCAGCTCTTCTGAAATTGGATAACGCAGAAAGAATATTGCAAGAGTAAAGCAGATAAAGAGCTTGCACAGCTAAGATACTGAAGAAGGAAAAGAGTAAAACAGCATCCTGATGAGAGGAAAACATCAGGATATGAAGTCAGAAACTGATTTGGACAGCCAGCGAGGGATTTCTCTCATTAAAGATAAAATAAATTTATTGTATGTGTTACCTTTGTAGGATGCTGACACATCTTGACACAATGAATTGTACATAATTTTCTCCAAGATAATCCTTGCCATGTGTGCATTCCCATACCTAACAGAAGGGCACTAACACCTAAATGCAGGTAGAGGGTTTTCTTCCCCCTTTTATCCCTTTTATTCCCTGTTATTATTATTAGTAAACTGGGTTGCACTGGGTTGTTCGTTTTGGTTTGCCCATGGGACAAAGCCTTATTGATGGCCTGAGAGGACAAAGGTGTGTGGCAGAAGCTAAAGGAGGGCTTCATGCTTCAGCAGTCCTGGGTTTTATACAGCAGTCCCCAAATGACCTCCTCGCCTGCTATAGCAGGCGTCCCCATGTCCCTCAGGTTCAGAGCCTAGAGCAGCCTGGCTATACTGAAACCCCTACCCATAAAAGCCAGGGGAGAAAATAAGTAGCAGATACTGACCTACTGGGGCCTAGGGCTTCCAAAAATAATCTGTTGGTCTCACTGTGGGATGGGTGAACTCCAGATGTCCTGAATCACCATATAGGGCCTTAGGTATGACTACCACAGATTTTTTGCTATTTCTATCATTACTTTTCCCTGCTATACTACACAGTGAGTCAGAATTCATGGTTAAAACAAGTGGTGAGTCATAACAAGAATCACTCTCCCAAACCTATAAAAGTTTATTTATTTATATTCCTTTTTGGATACTCTTGCTGACCAGCCACTGCTGTTACAAGGTACGTAAGTCAGCAGTCTGACAGGGTTGTTTAAAATATTGATCAACCTCCCCCCCCCCATATGCTGAATCAAACAATGGAAAAACAGAGCAGGCATGCAGAGACCTCAGTACTGAAATGCGATTTAGAAAGAAGCAGAAGTTGCAGAGGAAAAAAACCCATGTCAGGTTGAAGTCTGGCGGGCTGCAAGGCTGCAGCTAGCATTCTCAAAGGGTTGCCTACAACAGACAGTCTTTAAGAGTACTGGATTTCATCTCCAGCTATAATAGAGATTAAAACAATGAAAGATATTAGAAAATATAAAGTGGCATTGAAAGACTGCCAAAGGAAAGACACACATGGTTTATTGAAGGAAAATTTAGTTGGTTATTATGGCAGACAGCATGTTGACTACATATAGATATTTAAAATTATAAAAGAGCATGTGAGAAAATAATCCATTTAGTGTTTTGCTTTCGTGTTGTTCCATTCCCTTATTCATCACATTTATATCTCAACTGATAAGTTCCTTTTTAATTTTTCAAACATAACTAACGGTCTTGCTGTGGAGTGGAAGAATACTGTTGAATGCATGGGCAGTAAGAAACATATAATTCCTATTTGTATTGGGAAACTTCCTTGCTCTATGGCTTCCTGCCTACTGCTGTGTAACACAGGCTAACTAGCATTCAGACAGTTCTGGAGAAAGACTGCTGTGACGTCAACTTGCCGCAAGGACAACAGCTTACTTGATGTTTTCCTTTGTGTTTTTTACTGCTGATATGAAGACTTATGCTCAGTAGTGGGGAAGCTGGCTAGGAAATATTTAAACAAACAGGACGTATACAAGTCCATGGGACCTGATGGAATGCACTTTCAAGCACTGAGGGAGCTGGCCAATGTCATTGCAAGGCCACTCTCAATTATCTTTGAAAGGTCATAGTGATCAGGGGAATTTTTCTGAGGACTGGAAGAAAGAAAATCTTCCTCTTATCTTCAAGAAGGGCAAGGAAGAAGATCCAGGGATCTACAAGCCAGTCAGCCTCACCTCAATCCCTGGGAAGGAGCAAGTCCAGGGAAGGGCCACTGTTGTGGTTTAACCCCAGCCAGCAACTAAGCACCATGCAGGTGCTCGCTCACTCCTCCCCACCTCGCCCCCCATCTTCCCAGTGGGATGGGCAGGACAATCAAAACCAAGTAAAACTTGTGGGTTGAGATAAGAACAGTTTAATAATTGAAATAAAAAAGAAAATGTATTAATGATAATAACTGTAATGAAAAGGAAGGTAACAAAACCAGAGTGAAATATAACCCAAGAAAGACAAGAGATGCACAGTGCAATTGCTCACCACCTGCTGACCGATGTGCACCCAGTTCCCGAGCAGCGACTCCCAGCCAGCTCTCCCCAGTTTATGTACTGGACATGTTGTCACATGGTATGGAATACCTCTGGCCAGTCTGGGTCAGCTGTCCTGGCTGTGTCCCCTCCCAACTTCTTGTGCCCCTCCAGCCTTCTTGCTGGCTGGGCATGAGAAGCTGAAAAATCCTTGACTTGGTCTAAACATTACTTAGCAACAACTGAAAACAACAGTGTTATCAACATTATTCTCATACTAAATCCAAAACACAACATTATACCAGTTACTAGGAAGAATATTAACTATCCCAGCCAAAACCAGGACAGCTACAAAGATGATTAAGAGACTGGAGCACCTCTCATGTGACGAGAGTCTGAGAGAACTGGGATTGTTCATCCTGGAGAAGAGAAGGCTCAGGGGGATTTTATCTGTGTGTATAAATGTCTGACAGAAGAGTATAAAGAAGACGAGCCGGATGCTTCTCAGTGGTGCCCAGTGAAAGAACAAGAAGCAACGGACACAAATTGAATAAATGAAACTCCATTAAACATGAGAAAAAAACCCAAACACTTCTTTTACTGTGAGGATGGTCAAATCCTGGACCAAGTTGCTCAGAGATTTTATGGAGTCTCCATCCTCTAAAATGTTGAAAACTCAACAAGACATTGTTCTGAACAACCTGCTCTATAGAGGTCCCTTCCAACCTTGATGATTCTGTGACTTTGTGTGATTCTTGTTTTGTGTTAAACCTGGACACTTTAGTTCAGACTAGATTCTCCTAGGTTTATTTTTCTAGAAGACATTCTGAAGATTTGAAAGTTCTTTTCAGATCAGTGATGATCTTCAAATCTGAAGACCTTAGATTTAAAAGGTCTGCATTATGAACTATCATACTAAACATTACCTTTTTCCAAAACATTTTTTTTTCATGAACACAGGGTACGCTTAATTGCAAGTAAGAAGTTAGATGTGATCTATGTGGTCTGTCCCTTCCCCACCTTGTTTATTGCTTTCTTTACTAGACTTTTGTGATGCTGTGATTCTTGCCAACAGTCTCCTAGAAGAAGTAAGACAACTTAAAATCCCAGACTTCTAAAGGTTTTCAATTGGTCTCTATATATCAAAAAGTTTTATAATGACAGGTGGATAGGTACTTTTTTAAAAAAAATTTGTACTCTCTACTATAATCCACCAGATAGCACAGGAAACCCCAGCTATATGCTTTTCTTTGACTTAATATAAAATGCATTAATTCTCATTACTTTAAACCACTGGGCTGTTGGAAATCAGCATAACTCCACTGAAATCAGAGGAATTATACCAACTGACTTTAGAAGATGATCTGCCTATTAATCCCAGTGCAATAGAATTTTAGATTAAGATCTAAGCATGCAGGTCTTTGGTGACAGCCAAAAGCAATCTGATTAAAAGCAATTCTGACTTCACTCCAAAGCACAGAACTTTATTTCAAAGACTTCTCATGAACCTAAGGGCTTACAGGGCTACCTGACAACTCAGTAGTTTCAAATCATTTAAAAATAAATCCCATGAGCTTCCCTTGGCATTTAAGAATACCAAGATTGGAAGCATGGGCTACAGCATCTGACCCCATTACAAAATCTTTTCACAAACTGATCAGGTTTTCTCTCGTTTACAGTTTCTGGTATTACTGTGCCTGTACTACTACTACTTCCAGGTTTCTCTTCTAAGTTCTAGACACCAGTCATCAGATCCTGCTTATTTGTTTTTATGGAACTGGTTCTGCACCCAGCCTCTGGCGTTACCCCACAGTGTATACTTAGAGAACAATTATTTTGCCAAAGTAAACCATCTAAGTCTGCTTAGTCTCCACTTATAAGATAGCTTTTCCACTCCCCTACTGTCCTAGTAGCCTTTTTCTGTACATGTTCCAGTGTGAATTAATCCTTTCTGAACACAAATAACTGGAATTATTCACACTGTTTAAGATGAAGTTAACTCAGGACCTTGTGCATAGCCTTATCTCCAGTGGAAAAATATTGCCTGACAGTTCAGGTTCAAATTCACTCCACTTACAGTGACAGTCATCTTCTGATCAATGAATGTATTGATGCCTTGCTTCTGATTTTTCTTTTTCAAGTGTAGAGCTCCAACAGTGTATAAAAAACTATTATTATAAGTCCCTAGCAGCACAGACTTGCCCTGTGCACTGTGGAATTTCTGCTTACTTTGTTAGTTCAGTCCTTAGAGCTCTCTTGTTTTTCCTGTATATTTTGGTCTTCTAAATCTGGGATCAATTTTATATGTGTACTCCCACCTACCCATGCCATTAATAAAAATATTAAACAAGATCAGTTCATCTGTAAATCTCCTCTAACCTTTACTCCCCCCTTCAGCATAACCTACTGTTGTCTTACACTCAGCCCACTTAACAATTCTTGCCCTTGTCCATATCTTCATCATCTTGACTATGAAGTTCCCATCTGGCAAGGCCACATGGGTTGCACACTTGCTGAGGCACAAAATACATGCGTGCAACCACGGAATGAAAAATGACTGCCAAAGATAACAGAATGAAGGAAAGGGTCCTTTTGTGCTTCTTATCAGTCATTATTACTTTTGGGGTGCTTTAAGGATGAATATCTGAAGATGCAAATACCTGACCACTCATTTTTGGAAATTAAGTATATGATAAAGTTGACTTTATATCAACTCAGCAGTTTCAGTTTTAGCTAGATTTATGTCAGGAGTGCCTTTTGCTTACACATCTAGAGATGAAGACTGAAGAGAAATCACCAAGCACATGAACGGGACTCTGGAGACATGGCTTCCAGTGCCATTTGTGCCAATTTGATTTCCTTTCAATCTATGTCCAGCCCGGTAAAATGGCAATAAGGCCTGTTATCTTCTTTGTTCAGTGTTCCCAGAGCTATGAATGCTAAGTGGAAAAAGCATTTCGCTTCCATACAGACCTTGCCTCACTTAAAACCACTGCTCATATATGACTGCAACAGTGTTACTACCACAACCTGGAAGACAGCATAAAGCATTCAAGACAGCAAATACACAACATAAAGAAGAGTGAAGCTAAACTGCACGTACTTCCCCAGTTAAAAAAATACACACCTTTGGGATTCATTAGCCGTATCTGTCTCTTTGACTACCAAATGCAATGACAAATACCACATGAAATGAAGAGTGCTTGTGCCTGTTTTGTTCACCCCATCAGATGGTGTGTAATACTATATGCAGTAAGCTTGCTAGAAACTAAGTATGATGTATCAATTATCATAACAGTGGAGAGGATTTCCTGTGAGGAAGTTCTTCCTTGCCCCTTTGCTCTGATACCACAGTATCATCATCATACTGTCTTCAATACTGTGCTGTTTCCCCTACACTGTGTAAGACAAATTTCACGTGCTGATCGCTGCCTCTAAAGAACCAGAGACTGATACCAGAGGATAAATGGGAAGAAAACAGAGTGCTATGTTGGTGCTGCCATACCTGTCCATTTCCCTTACAGAGTACATCTGGAGCAACCTGCTGGCAAGGGAAGGAGAAAAGAAAGCCTATCCTTGCTAGTAAGTTCCTCACAATTATCCATGAAATGCCAATTATAGATTCTATTATATCAGTAATAACAGAAAATCATGACCCAGCAAGCTTATTACAGGAGCAGCAGCAGACTGAAAACCTATACTACTTTTGTACAGTTTATAATAAACAGAGTGCTGAAGATGTGAACCTGGAAAAACATTTTTCAGGTATTGGTAAATTATTACATTTTTTTTTTAGCCTCTCCCTAACAAACCTTTCAAAGTGTGAACCAATCTGCTGTTAACCGTTGTTCCAGTATATTGTGCTTCTATATCAGGTTTTACAGGATGTGTTATCGGCTTCTTTAATAAGCGCTATCATTAAATTGCCCAGTGAACATTTTAGGGGGGGCACACCTCAGAAGTAAATGATACAAAAGATTATGATCTCTTTATAGGTTATTTTCTGACCAAATCTCTTGGCTGGGCGGGGGAAACATTCAAGACCTAGAGCCATTCAGCACTGCAGCTCAAAGGTTCATAAGGTTGGGCCCCTGGGTGAGCGAGCCGAGCCAACCCAACTGGTAAGGCCTACAGGAGGGCAGCTTGCTCTCAGCACCACTGCCAAGAGCAGAAGAGACGTACCAGCCGTACAGAGAGCACCTAGGAAATACAGCCCTCTGTCACGCTGAATCCTGAGACTAACAAAGGCTAACAAAGGACACGGCCTTAGGAAGTGTGCTTATTAAAAACCTTCATTCTCACACAGAGTGCTGAATAATTTGTTAAGCCCCTGCAACAAACACAAAAGACAAAGGGAAATAACCACAGGGCGAACACCCACCTGCTGGTTTTGAGATGGAAGAAAACAAAGTACCTTGTATGTTAAGATCTTTTGTTCCATGAAATAATGTGCTTGTTCTAGTTAAACAAACCACACCTGGCAAGAGCTCATTCCCATTGTTCCCAATGCTTCAGAGGATTCACAGAGTAGAGAAGAACTGCACCGCTAATGTTTCATTTCATCCCCCTTCCATGCACGTTGTGAATGACTAAGTGTCAAACACACCCCTACCGGGTTCAAAAATGATAAATTATTATAATCCTTGTACTGGTGAGCAGAATGGTTAGCAAGAGCGTAAATGAAAGGTTGGTACTTTAGCACAGCAAGTAATTGTGAACGGAAGAGGGATGGAGGGTTGTGAACACGCAGTTACATAGGAAACCATGCCATGATTGATAGTCATGCTGTGAAGAAAGAAGTAAAAAGCCACATGCCCCCTGGAAGGAATGTTTGTGTTTTTAAGGACTTAAAGAGAGCAATGCATATTTCTCTTTATCAGCAAAATTTGTAAAGCAAGAAAAGGAAAGTATAAAGGGAGGAAAGCAGCCAGTAAGTTAGTTACAAACAGGTGTTGCATCATTTGATCACACAATTTCTTTTTAACAATTGCAGCATTTTTCTTATTTTACTTCTTTTCTGCTCCTGACACACACGACAGACATGCTTTGTCTACGTATGACATTTCGCTAATGCCAGAGTATTCTCTCAGCTCCATGTGCTCAATGAATCATTATAACATTTGGAGCGGAGATTTATTCACAGTAATTAGAAATGATTCCCTAGTTTTCTCTGGGAAAGGTGGGGGTCACGCATCCACCCTTGCACAGCCTCTAACCATTCTTGATCTGAAGGGCATGCCTTCTGTCAGAAAGCACTGTGCTCCCAAACTTGCCAGTTTTTCCAAATCCATTCTGGAGCCTGCACTCAATAAGCGGATATGCCACACTTCTTAAGCCTGCTTGCTTAGCACAGCAAAGCCACAGGGTCATTTGGCCTGTTCCTGGAGAGATACTTCCCTCTCAAGTCCAGAAGAGGAGCCTGGAAAGGGACTGGCCTGGTAACACCAAGCCTTCTAAGTCCAGTTGCTGCTAAGAGTGCAGGAGAAACACCATGTGTGTTTCCAAGGAAAAACTTGAATACCCCATGCTACAGTTGTCTTTGTGGAGTGCTTCTTCAAAATAAACCTGCACAAGTGGCTACTAAAACCTTTCTACTTTTGCTGCTGAACTGAGGCAGATTTAGAAAACCGTTTGTATGCTGCTGAGCAGTTGCCAAGATTCATGCTCAGAAGGGTTTTTTTGCATGGTGTCGTGGTTTAATCCCAGCCAGCAGCTAAGGACCACACAGCCACCCACTCAATCCCCCACACCCAGTAAAACTTGTGGTTTGAGACAGGAACAGTTTCATAGAACAGAAAAGAAGAAACTAGTAGTGATGATAATAATAATAAAAGGATTGGAATATACAAGTGAGACACAATGCAATTGCTCACCACCTGCCGAT
Organism: Buteo buteo; assembly: GCF_964188355.1. NCBI lineage: Eukaryota > Metazoa > Chordata > Aves > Accipitriformes > Accipitridae > Buteo > Buteo buteo. The sequence goes on from NC_134177.1 coordinate 27,190,098, forward strand.
CGATGTCCAGTTAGTCCCCAAGCGGCAATTCCCCCCGCCCCCACTCCCCCCAGTTTCTATACTAGATGTGACGTCCCATGGTATGGAATATCCCGTTGGCCAGTTTGGGTCAGCTGCCCTGGCTGTGTCCTGTGCCCACTTCTTGTGCCCCTCCAGCTTTCTCGCTGGCTGGGCATGAGAAGCTGAAAAATCCTTGACTTAGCAACAACGGAAAACATCAGTGTGTTATCAACATTCTTCTCATACTGAACCCAAACCATAGCACTATACCAGCTACTAGGAAGGCAATTAACCCTACCCCAGCCGCAACCATTTAGATGAAAGTTTAGCCTCTGGAGAAGTGGATGGCAGCAACAGAAGTCTCCCAGGAAACTACTGTGCTGCCAGCCTTCTCATTTTTTTCAGGGCAGAAGAATTTTGCAAGCCTGTCAGAAATGAACTGTGCTTACTACCTGACTTCCAGGGCATTCCTATTTGAAGCCTGTTACACTCAGCTGAGCATGTCTGACACTGATACTTTAGAGCTATTAGTAGAGCTTATCAGCATCTATTTTGGTGTTTTTTCCCTTTGCTGAGCATGGATCCTACAGCAGTTTTCATGTGCGTGTCTTCTCCAAACCTATCAGAAGGTTAATAAACACGTTAGCTGGCTCTGATGTGCTAGATGGCCCCAGCTTATTTGAAAGCCGACATTCCTTGATGCCAACTCCTCCTGGCTCAGGAAATAGACAAACCCAACCAAACTCATGGCTAGTTATGCTGTTCATGGTACCCAGCAGGAATCAGGGTAGTTGTTTCTTCTTGCTCATGTCGAGAATTTGTCCACCAGAGAGAAACTCCCTCCAACACTTCCCTGTGATAGCCAGCACTGCTGATGAGATGCTACACTAGGACTGTCCCTGTGCAAACCACATTTTGCTGTGGTCCCTAAATAGGGGTAGAAGCCCAATGGGTTTGACTGAACAGTTTCATTCATTTTTGCAGAGGTGGAAATCAGAAAGATGCTTCCACAGTCTTCAACTCAAAAACCTTTACGTAAGGAGGACCTTATTTTTCAGCACTATGAACTTCAACTAGAGGCTAAGTGAATGTTTGATGAATGAATTTTGGTTCTGTGGCCCTGTGTATTCTTCTGGATTACATGGATTAGCAGCCCTTGAAACACAGTTTATCAGATAAGACTTGAAACTGGATGAATTGTAATCATTAGTAATTTCAGACATCTCATACACAGTATCATCAATTGCCATAAACCGTCCTCCTTAGTGAATACAACCTATGTTTCATCTATTTACCTCTTAAGATTAAGATTACTGGCCCATTAAAAGCAGGGCGGTAATATTTCAAGACATTAGCGTATTCTGTTGCACAAAGTATATGTAGTTTGGAAAACTGATATTGTTGGGCTTGATAATAAGTGTTGAGAAATCAGTTTGGTTTTCAAATTTTAAAATTTAGTGAGGCAATAAGTAATTAAAGTGGACTGGGCAGTTTCCTCTTTGCTTCTTCCCAAACGTCAACTTCATTTGGCAGCTATCCCTGTGACAAAGAATACTGTGAATCCAGCATAAATAATGCAGTCCAGATCTGTGCAGACCAGGCAAAAGAGAGAGCAAATATCTTGCAGAGACAGAGGAGAAAACTGCTCAGTTTCATCGTAGAAGAGATACTACCCAGTGCCTTAACATGTAATAGCCTTAGCTAAAAGTTTGCTGTCAGCTCAGCCCAGAACAACATTCAAAATCATTAAGTACTAGACCTAGCAGGCAATGGGAAAATCAGCTAGACAGGGTCTAACGCGATGAAAGGATTTAGTGTGTGTCCTGCGTTTTAATTTTTTTTGTATGAACTCTAATTCTAGAAATAGTTTAATAAAAAAATAAATCAAAACAAATATGAGACATCCCTATGATGGAATAATGAAGTCAAATAAGGCTAGCATATGCATCAAGAAATACATATGAAACGGTAACAGGATGCAGTTATAATGACCACTCCTTGTGAGAGAGTGAAGTAAAAGCAGGGACACTGATGTTTCTAATTCATCTCACCAGTGGATCCAGAAATGGTTCTTAAAAAGCAAAGGCCCAGTTAGTGGCCTGCTGAAGCCTTATTATCTCCTTTGCAAGCACAATCCTTGCAGAGACTGAACCCAAAGACATTGTACACAGACTGGAAAAACCCAGGATTTCTGCCCTAGGGGAAATTCTGATATTTTGTGAAAGGCTTTGTTCTGAATTAGAACAACAAGAAGAAATTTAGAAATATCCAGAACTAAGGACATTATGGAAGAAGGGGGGGGGGGGGGGGGGGGGAGGGCAGGAAGTAGAGAAGCCCAAACAGTTTTGTTGTTATTTTTGTTTGGTGGTTTTGTTTTGGGTGTTTGGGTTTTTTTTTTCTGAATGAAACAGAACAGTTGATTGCTCCCAGCTCTGGAGGATTTTCTGCATGTTTGCTTACTCTGAGTGACTTCACAAGAAGTCCTTGAAAGTCATCAATGGGACCCTACATAAAGGACAAGTACAAAACCTTGAACAAGGGCCTTGGAGGCTCTCTGCCAAGGAGACTAGAGTAAGACATCTCACACTGAAGCTGAGGGCCCAGAACTTCCCATTTCTAGACCCCATATCAGAGAGCCCAGAAGGCCCGAGGTCCCAGACCTCTCAACAGCCCACACACAGAGCCTGCGCTTGAACTGTGAGTCCTTCAGCTCCCCAGCATCAACAAGGCAGCAAGAAACCAGACAGCTCTCTATTAGAAACTGCTGAATATATCAGCAATAGGTTGTCAAACAGCCAGGTTTCCTCAAACATTTTGGTTTTGACATAACTGACATTTTCCAACAAACTCCCTCTCCTGGGGGGGGGAAAGGCATTCTTGGAAAGTTCCCATCCAACTGTACTTGTGATATACACTTACAGAAATCGCACTGCATTTAAAGCCCTTTCAAGCTTAATTTATACGAAGCCTACAAAAAAAAGGAGTACAGTCCCATGTGATGAGTGCCTAATAGTATGCAATAACCTCCTGCGAAAAAGCATCTCTTAGAGAGTACAGTGCATCTACGTAACATTCATGTATCACAATCTGTACATGTCTGGCTCTTAGTCACTGAAATAACACCTTGGTATTTCATTTTTGTGACTGCTAATTAGAGCATACTACCTTCCTTTGTGGTAACATTCTCATGCACAGCTTGACATTACAGTGCACACAGATTGCCCAGAGAAATGCAAGCTTTTCCTTTTTTTGGTGTGATAATTGATCTGAACTTGCCTGCATTCATTTCCCTCAAGATGCTTCAGATTAAATGAATGAATCTCATGGCTGCAGAAGAGCTGAGTATTAAAAGGATTATGCTCACCACAAGAGACCCAGTACTCCTACATCCACAATCACTTTTACACACTTTCTACCCGCTCTTCAAAGTACGATGTCTCCTCACTAAATGTCAGCAAGTTGTGGAGTTGTGCTGAATTTAGAGGTAGAAGTGCACTGACATATTTTGCTCAGGCAGACTGCATACCAAGAAGTACTGTTAAGGTTAATGACCTAATGATTAACAGCAGAAGGCACCTTTGCAAGCAGATGAAGTTCACTAACAGAATTACTAAAATGACAATGAACTTTGCTCTATTCCAGTTTTATACATCATTGCACCCCAGGAAGGTACAATCTCCTCCCAGAATCACAACTGGTCATTTAGCAGTGGTGTTTTAAAACTTAATGATGGCTAGACAACCCTTCATCATTTTTAAGAGGTGGACTTACTGTCTTAGTAACACTAAAATGATTTCTAAAAATGTAGGATGGAACTAGAAATTATATTCACTGAAAAAAAAGGTCATGAAACAGCAATTGCTACAGGTCAGCAGCATAGTAGATTTTGCCAGCATTTGAGCAGAGGAGATGGTGGCAATAGATTAAAGCGAAGTCACCAGCAGCAGGTACAACATCCTTAGCTCTCATCATGGGAGCTGCAGAATCAGAATTATGCTCTTTGCAATGGATGTCCCTCCCTGCTCGGCTGGACCCTTGGGAAACAGGCCACGCTTGTAAACATCCCTATCTAATATCCTCTTCTCTTTAATCCCCCATCTGCCAGTACCTGATTCAGGCACAACTTCCCTCACTCAGCAGGATGCTACTCTCTAGATCCAGTCCGGATCTTACAGAATAGTTTAGGAGATCATCTTCTCCAGCTCCCTGGTCAAAGCACCTGGTTGCTCAGGGCATTCTCCGGTTAAGTATTGAATGTCCCAAACCTCTCAACAGCCCACACACAGTGCCTGCACTTGAACAGTGAGTCCTTGAGTCCCCCAGCATCAACAAGACAGCAAGAACTCAGGTGTTCACTTTCCATTAGGATACAAGCAATCTCCTTTAGTTCAGAGAGGTGTTCTCCAGAATGTGAATTTTCAGTTTGCAAATTGTGTATTCATATCAGAATTCCTTCCTATTAACTGGGGTGAGACATGGTGGAGGGACAAGGTCCCAGAGTACCTTGCCAGAAGCTTGGCCAGAAACAAATAAAATAAAGATTTTACCACACTCTTTACTGCTTGAACTACCATGAACCATACAGTTTATGCTGGGCTACACCAGAGACAGAAAGCTAGACCAGTTAATGGGGTCCATCAAATGAGAGACTGCAGAGAACTACCTAGCCACTGCTTTAAATATATGCCTTAGATGGTATTTTATAAAGCAGGAGAGGAAAGTGTTTCCTCACTAGAAGTAAAGAAGCAGTCAAATCAGATAGCAGGAATTACAGGCACTCAAGCATTCTTACATTGACTTTCCCTGTTTGTATGCCAGAAATAAGAAGGGGAAAAAAAAATGTAAAATTTTCACATACGGTGCCTCCCTGCCTACATCTCCAACCAAATGAAAAGTCATCCTGTAGCCACATTTTTCTGGGAGTGATGACTTAGATATGTCATCCCATTCTTCCCACACACACATATGCACATACAAAATCACCAAGGCTCCCCAGTTGTGGCCACTGAATTATGCCATCTTTGTGTTTACATCATCCAATTCACCACAGGACCACTCAGACCTGATGGCACCCCTCTTTCCACAGGGGAGTCACCAACTCCACAAGCCACTGAAATGCAGATATCTCATGAGAAGAAAGTGCTTTCTTCACAGTATATGGCAAGTCTGCACAACACACAGGGCTAGAAAGAGACCACCACCAGACCCCGCTGAAACTGCAGGGGCACCACTCATAACAACATACCAAGCACAGCAAAAATATGACCAGGGCATGGAGCCTCTAGCACTCAGTGCTTAGAAACCCCACTTCACACCTTGTCCCCCCAATACACTGTAACACGAAGTTTGCTCTAAGCAGGTGAAACAAAATGAACACATATGAGATAATAAGAAGAAGGGAATGACAAAGGCTAGGTACTATCCCAGAGAACTTTAAAATTTATTGCATGTGTTTTAACTATATCACTAAATAACCCTTTCTAAAGGGGAATCACTATGGCCACAAAATCAGCACCAGGGGGTTGGGGCATGGGGGAAGGTTAAGTGAGAGAAGCAGATTGCTCTTTAAAGCTCTTTTACATAACATGGCTGCAGAATCCCTCAATGGCTCTTAAAAACACTTCAACCAGAAAAACACATTGGATGACTGAACAGCACAGGGGGAACAAAGTGTAGCTCTGTTCCCAACCTGATGTCTGTGAAGCTTTTTAGATAGGAGCAGTATGGGAATCTCTTGCACTTGTGCTGTGCAGCACATTCATCATCAGACTCCATGGGAAGCACGCCATCAAGGAACCAAAAGTATCCAACACCTAGCTGTCCTCCAGCAAGTGTGGGCCAACCGGTATGCAGATGTGAGAGTGAGCATGTGTGAAAATGACTTTTATGTTTTTTGTGGGGTTGACACAAGAGGTCACCTTTAGGACATGCTAGCACTAAAAAAATACTGACCATGTTGACATAACAGGGTAATGTTGAACTATTTTTTCAAGGTTTGTGTTTGGTTTTTTTTTTAAAACATGTATATAATGCATTGGGAAAAAAAAAAAAAGAATGCTTTGGCGACCAAAAGCTGGCATTAAAAGGCTACTTGGTTTTTCTTTCTTTGTTTTTAAGGAAAGCTTGAACCTTTTAATAGGAAAATGGGATGTCAGTTTTATCAGTTTTTCCAGAAAGCCATTTACCTAGTTCTTGAGTAAATACCCTCTGCTTATAATGGAGCTTTCCCCTGTGGTTCCTTGCCCACTGGTCCCAGAACTGAGCAAATTCACCTGTAGGTCACCTCTTGCAAGGATGCAATTCTCTGCTTTCTTAAAACATGATAAAGCTGCTATGAATTCATTTTTCAGTGAAGTACTGGATTTCCTGCTCTTTTCTGGTTTTTCAGGACAGGCTGCCTACTAGCACTAAATTCAAACTGCTGGCTAAGCAGAGAGGAGGGTTGGAAAAACAAAGAACAGGGCTGGAAAAACCCATTCCAAGGAATGGAAAGCTGTTTTATCAAATCAGAAGAAGATTAAAATTGCTCCATTTGAAGTACTGGCAAAATATAATTTAGCTCTATAGGGCGAGTGTCAACAAAAGCACTCTAGTATGTTTTCACATCTCATGTCAATACATTACCTTTCTTGCTGCAGGTAAGCTAGAAAGGGAAATTTATTGCCATCGCATTTTGACAAATATGGCACTCGGGCAAGTTGTGAGGGTGTGTTAGCCTTGGAAAAATAAAGCATCTGGAACCTGGAAACCAACATGTTCCCCAAAAGTCACCCACCCCAGGTCTGTTTGCTGTCTGAGCAGGTGAAAAGGCTAGAGTTCTGTAGTCAGAGCTGCACGCTACCAGAGACCTTTGTTTGGTAGGAGCACAGGCTCTGTTTATGCAGATGGGACAGGTACTCTTGCACCATTTCAGGAAGGAACCGGCACATTCATTAGTTGCTCTTTTGGGAGTTGCAGATGGCATCCCTCCTGTGTAACATGGTTTTCAAGTACTGACATGAAAACCCTTGAGACAAAACATACATACAACATAAGCCTAATATCAATAGCTCCACTTGGGCTGGCTCCAGTGTACCTCCTTGCAGGAACAGGCACTAATCCCCACAGGGCACCATGTCGGGCAGAACACTAGGTCACTATACCTTTGCAATGAAAGCAAAGGCATAGATACAGACAAGCAGAAAAAAAAAATCCCACCATGACAAAACAGGTCATTATTTTTCATTTAGTAACAAAATACTTTGCAGATGGTGCCATCATCACCTGTGGAGAAATGGAGCAAACCGTTCTTCTCACTGTGGATAGCATGAACCAATCACCACTGGATAGTTAGGAACTTTGCTTTATCAAAACACACTACCTGCTCTGGCTCCATCTCTGACACCATTTAAATTATGTGTCTATGCTGCAGGGCCGTCAATAGAGCCAATGCACTGGGGAGGAGATGAGAGATTTCTAGGGTAGCATACTTCTCATTTAAACACCAGATGCCTTGTTGACTACTGAGAGAAAAGCTGGGTCATTTGGCTGTGGTTTTAGCTTAGTCTTTGTGTGAGAGGATTGCAAGAAATATAGTCCATAAACTCAGCTGGACCTTAGATCTTGCAATAGTCAAGGCACAACAGGGGTATTAAGGCTAGAAAGACAGACCAAAATTTTTTGCCTTTTCAAGATCCTAAACCAAGCACTTTCAAAGAACTGCCTAGAATTCAAGTTGCAAGCTCCTGTGAGACTAAATCCCAGTACAACACTGGGGTGGATGTTATTTAAGCTTGATTTCTTTTCTGTCTCCAGTTTCTTAATTCACCTCAGTGGTTTCTCAAGCTAACTCAGTAATTCAGGCGATACAACAGGATTTTTTGCTAGTGATTCATACAGCTCAGAAGACTCACTAAAACCATTTTAATGCTCCTGCTTTGATGCCAGAAGAAGTAATCAGTTTAGACCAGATGATTTACAAAGCATGGGGCTTCAAGGGGATCCCTATTCCCACTGCAAAGCAACACACATGGACATCAACCTGCCTTTCCATAGCTGTTATCTCAGACTTTAGGCACAGCAGAGTTGCCATCTCTAGTCTAGGTTCTACATACAGAACTGGGGGCCAATGGGGGAGCACAAGTGGGAGGACTATGCTCTCACTTCACAGAGTAAAAGCAGACAGGACACAGTAATAAACCAGTGGTCCTAAACCTTGAGTTTTGGGGAGTCCCCTCCCTTTCACCACTTGTCACCTTCCTGCTTTTCTCATGAGCTGTGGCCAAACACCTCTCCTTCTGCAAGCAGCAGTTCAACTCCACTCACCCAATTAATGCCTATCCTCATGCTCCAAGCAAACAAGCCACTCCCATCTACCTCTTGCAGAAGCAGCCTGTTCTCCAAGATCCTTATGCAAGTAGCCACCATCCTCCAGTATGCACCCCAGAAAAGCAGGCTGTTGCCGAGGAGAGTGACACATAGTCCCAGGCCAGGCAGGCTGCAGCTGCCTGATCCAGAGGTTTAGCTGCTGCTGAAGGGAGACACAAGGCAGAGTTACATCTGGCAGGATCTTGCAGATCCTGGCTACTGCATCCACTCTCATGCCTTCATCAGGGCATCATCAGCTTGATGCTTTTTACCAAGCTGTGGCAGGTTCCTGGCTGTTTCTGCTGCACTGAATACTTGAGCAGAGCTTGCTCTTTCCTATAGGGAAAATGTGACAGACCACCTGGAAGCATCCTACAGGCCAGGCTGGGGCCAGCCTCTGAAATCAGTGCATCACCACTTAGGCTCCATTAGCAGAGTTTAGAGGTAACGATACAGTGCCTCCTTCATAAAGGAGTGACCTCCACTATGAATAGATCCAATTACTCTGTTCCTTTAGGGAGAATACTACACGTGGGAGGTTCTGTCTGTTCAGAGTTTGGGGTGGGAAGGGAGAGCGATTTTGCTTTGCAAAGGACATAGATTAGTTTACTGTGTGGGTACAACCTAGCAATTGGAAAAGTGTGAGGCAGGTCCGATATTTCAATGTAACAGTACAGCTATTACTTATCTTCTTTTGTACATGCAGAGTTTAGGTAGCAAGAAAATTGGTCCCTGCTCAGACAAACCCCCTCAGCCTACAGCAAATAGGGTTAGTGAGAACTGTCTTGCAACACTGGGACATTCTCCAAAAACAATCTCCAAAGGAACACCTTGTTTTCTTGGCAGAGATGGAAGAGGACAGAGACTGGATGTCGCATACAGGTCCAGGGTTAGTCTAGAAGTGGAAGGAAAGACTGAAGAAAAAAAAAAAGATTCAACTAGTTATGCAGCATAAATGAAGACAATTCATACAGACGTCTGGCAAAATAGGTAACAAAAGGCAGGCAACAAAAACACTCCTCATGGATAACAGCATGGCTTATGCGGTCTTCAGAAAGATGGTCATGTGAACGAAATAAATTGTCCAATATGTTGGCAATTTAAATGAAAAGCCTTGGATCGAGAAATATAGTTTAATGTCACAACACTGTAGAATATGTTGTCCTCCAGGCAAAATGAAAGCCAGAATATTTTTCTATGTTTTTGCTTTAATTACTTCTTAGGAAAGAAATGGCCACATCAAACTAGGTCAAGATGACAAATCACAGTAAATAAAGCCTGCCGTTTTGGTTCATCAAAATTAGGCTCTGCAACATGTTCTTGATCTAATTGGGATTCCACAGTAACTGGTGAACCTGGCTGGGCAGCCCATGTTAACCTGTAGGGGCAGGGCACAAGGAACAGTTCATCACACTGAGCTTTTGGAAGCTGCAGTGGTGCCTGCAGAACGAGTCTATTTCGTATTCTCCTTTCAGGGGAGAAGTATTTCCACAGACCAAACTGAAGTGTCATTAACACTGAACAAAAGTACAATAGTACTCTTGAGTAGGAAAGAGAGATTTCACAGCACTTGTAGATGAAAGACAACATGCCCCATAACACAGTATAAAAATATCCCCAAATCTCCTACTTTGTAAAGTGATTCAATGAAGAGCTACAAATAAGCAGGAGAGAGTCAGATGTTACAGTGAGAGAAGTTGGTGACTTAACGGCACATTAAGCTGATTTGGATAGTTAAGAATCAGTAAGTATGTTAACATAGCAATAAGATAAATAAGCAAATAAAAAAATATATAAGCCTTTCCATGGCTCTTGACAAGTAGACGTAAACAGAGAGAAGATATTTCTATATACGCTGATGAGATTATAAAGATGTGACCAGATATCTTCTATGCTTCATAATACCCCATGAACCTTTGAGACATCTGTAGAAAATGCTTTGAGGATATAATTTTGATATGCTGCCTTCTGCTTCCCTTCACTAATATTGTTTCCCTTAACAGTGGACACCGAGATTGACTTCAAGCAGCTGTTCAACCCAGAGCAATCCAATTCTCTTCATTTTAACAGGATAAGGAGGCTACAATAAGTATATTAACTTGAAGGCCCTAGAGGAATAGTTTCTTGCTTAAATAGTACTTGCACTGACAAACAGAATCAATACAAAATTAAAAATGTAGAACCTCCCCCACCAGATCATGTTTGCATTTCCAGGTTACTTGCACAGCATCTTCAAAACCTTATCTTCCAATATTTTATTTTTTTTTATGCTGAGTGGCAGAACTTAACCATCAACACAAGATAATTTTTGTCTTATTTCATTTTATAGTCTATATGAAGCTAGCAATAAAGCTATGGATGATTTGAGGATTGACTCAATGTGCCATTTCTGATCCACTTGAACCAATTGCTGATGAGCCACTGGAGCTAAGATCAGGAGCAATTGGACCAGTCATTACTTGAACAAGGGCTGTGAAAACAGCTATTTGCATCTGCCCACCAACTATTTGCTGGTTGAATAAAGCTATTTTATTTTTAATTTAATTACAGATGGTTACAAAAAGTTTTGGGTTTATTTTCTAAGGCAACTAAAAGTACTGGAACAAACCATGTCCAGTCTATAATTTAAAAAAAATAGATAAAAGCATGTTTCAAAGTTAGAGAGGGGCATATTCTAACTTTTTTTTTTTAATCTTTAAATGACTGAAATAAAAAAAGTTCATACTGAACTCACAAAATTTTCTGGTGGACTTTTTTTTTTTTTTTTTTTGACAAAGTTCTGATGAAAGAATTTCATGTAGCTTTTCTTGGAGCCAAGTAATTCCTGTGGTACCCAGAGAGAGATATTCTTGTAATGACCCTTGCTTGAAGGCAATATCAGATTTAGGTCTGGCATCTTCTTATTTCCTTATGTTTGCTTATAAAAATTAACCATAAACCATACCCTTTCTATCCTGAAACACTGCTAAGAGGAGATATGAGGTTGCCTAATCAAGCCAAAGAGGTGGTCCACACCACGTTTAGTTTTGTACCTAGTTCTTTGTTCCAGCTCTGTCTCCTTCCAGAAGGATTTCCAGACGTGCCAGAGAGACAGCAGCACTGGTTCCACTGAACCGAAATTAGTGTTGCTTGTTGGACTCTTAAGGCAAGCTCCAGGGATTTTACTCCTCCAGCACAGCAGCCCAGGGGCCTGTGGAGGACTTCAGCGAGAGCCACCTTGCATCTCTTTTTGCACCAACTTTTCAAAGATCCAAATAAGGAAACCATTTGGCATTTCATGTGTCAGACAGATGGGTGGGAGGAGTGGTGCTTGGAATGTCAAATAGTGTGAATGAGGCATTTGGGGATGGATTTAAACGATAATATAGTGAGCATGGTATACTGACAAAATCATTGGGGCTAGGGAATCTGGTTGTGCATTAACAGAGCAGCCAATTAGTTAAGATTTTATTCTGGTTTTGGCTCTAGGTTTGCCTCTGTAGCCTTTCACTAGACACCATTCCTACTAAAAGTCAGTCATATTTATACCACTGTTGAAAAATGCATTGGTGAGTTGCTAAGACTAATTTTAAAAAAAACTGACAAAGTAAGTTTTAATGAAGAGACAGGAGACTAGAGAGTGAAGATTATTTAGATGGATGTGGAGGAGTAAATCTGCATTTAACTCTCAAAAAGTCAAGATAACTTTGCAGCTAAGGATTAACATGAATTCTCCAATTAATTTTCTTTTCTGCATATGTCTGCATGGGGAGGGGAGAAACAGGAGATGGGAACAGGGAGACCTGTAAATAGGAGACAAACTGAAGAACATTATCATTCCGCATTGTTAGTGGGGTATCTGAGATGAAATTATTTTCATTCTTTTTTCTTGCTCAGACTCAGCTGAACAACCAGGGGATGAAGAGAGCTCAAAATGCATATTCTGTGAATTGCCATAAATAGGAGTTATACTTGGGACTTCGTGGACTCTTATTTTGTTGTTCCCCCTTATTTATTGTCTGGACTACCATAATGCAGCTCTAGCTTTCATTAAGGTCTCTTAAAAGTTTGCCTTGACTGAAAGCTTCCTTGCATATTTCATGCTTGTACATTGCTATTGGTTGTCACTCTCCAAGCTCTCTTCCATTTTCTGACCATTAGTTTAAAAATATGATGATACACACAACCATGAACATCCTTTTTTTTTTTTTGTTCCTTCCACATTTGCCAACAGATACACAGTCCAAGTAGTTCTTCCCTAAAACTTCCATTTCTGAAAAATCATTTGAATTACACCAGAGAACCCTTCAAGCCTGTGACACCAGATCTAGATGAAGACTCTACATCACTGACATCCTCTCTGGGCACATTGCTGTGTCATCACTGCCAGTGATGTGTGGCTCAAGGTGGAAAACACTGGATTTGCCAGAATTTTTTTTTTTTAAACAGCTAATTATTTTGCCAATGTCCTCCGCATGACCTTCCACAAGCTGCTTTCTGTCTCTTTTACTTCCCTTCTACTTTTCCTCAGGATTTATCATCTTTAGGGAAGGGACTGTCTGTAAATAGGCACAGTGCATGCCACTGTGGATCTCTCATTTCAAAGCAATAAGTACTGATACCAAATGACGACAAAGGTGTCAGAAATTAGAGAGAGAAGATGTGGTATGAGAAAGAATAGCATTGCCTCTTTTGATTCATGAGAATATTCCTCATGCTAGGTTTAGAGCTGGAACAATGCATACCCAACAGTGCTTTTACAACTCATCTACACACAACGCAGTATTTTATATTTTTTCATTCTTCTGTTTCACCCATGTTTAAGTAATAAGTTTGTCTGTGGTGAAAAGTGTGGGGGGAAAATCCTTAGTACAGTGCAACAGTAAATCTCACAGCCCATGGGACAGAGGGAGCTATTTTCACTAGCAGTGCTTTTTGAGACAAATGTGAAACTGTGGTATAAAATGTCAGGAGAGCACAGCAGTGCTCCCCCACACCCAGCCTCTCCCCTCTGTCAGCCACCTTCCTGCCCTCCAGAACAGCGGAACAAGCACAATGGTCTATTTTTTTTTTTTTTAAGTACAATTATTTCCCAGTAGAAGAAACACTAGAGTGCAATAAAGTAATTAGGAGGAAAAATATACACATCCTTCCCACTTAACTGCTAGGTAAGGTCTCCTCCCAGCTGGATGTGAGGTAGCCCACACCATATCATATGTGACTGCTACCAGGAGGGTAGAGCAGAGCACAGGGAGGCACAGTGGGAGATTATTAATCTGCTCAGGTGAGGACAAAGAAATGAGGTTACCCTGACAGGATGATGTTTTGGGGCGGTAGAGCTCTACTGGCAGCCATGATCTGGCCTCCTGAGGTGGAGAAATGGTCATGCCACAAAGGCACCTGTGCTGCTCCCCACGAGAGGGCTGGAGAGCCCAGGGCCCTGAGACCACATACCTGGGCTCTGTCTGGCCCCACGTTCCAGCCCCTGTCCCTTGGGGTTGGCCGCCACACAGCGACAGCACTCGCCATGGCCTCTGCCTCCATGCGTGGGCCGGGTCCAGGTTTTGGAGGGAAAGCCTTCCCTTCCCGAACCCCTGGGAAGTGGGTGGAAACACCTGGCCTGAAACTCGTGCAACATTGATGTCCTGACAGGGGCGTGCACCTGTCCTTTGAGTTACCTTTAATTTATAGAACATAACATTTCAAGAAGCCACAAAAATCAAAGCATACCTTTCATCAAGTACTGCAGGGGAGAAGGAAATTACTTGCCCTGAAATCTTTTCAGCACTGTGTGAGGGAAAACTTACCTGCTTTTTTTTGTTGTTTTGCTTTGGTTTGTTTTTTAATGGCAAGTGCATTTTTCCTCTTCTGCTGTGATGTCTCTTAATTTCTTCAGTGTTTGCTTTTCTGTTGGCTCCTGTGTGCACACGTTTTCTTTCAACTGCTTCTCCATTGCAGTTGTATTGTCTTTAGTAGCTATGAGAGTGGTCCAGCTTTGCAAGGAAGTTTCCATATAAGGTCCAAACAGGGCACCTCCGCATTAGGGACAGACAACTTTTTTGGAGGGTGGGACAAAGCCAGTCTGTGTTTTCTAATCTGTATTTGAGCCCCAAAATGTCATTAAAACTAAACTTTTTCTTCTCCAGTTGACAGTCAGTCAAATGAGAAGACCACAGGAGACCATTCCAAGGTAGGCCAAACTCTCTAAATGTGGTTTTTATACACAGCAGACTTAAACCATATTCCTGTTAAACGTCAATAGGGTCTGTACACCTGCTCTATTTAAGTTCCTTTTAATTATTCCAGTCTTTATTGATGTTTTTGTGAGATTTTGTGTGAAAAGAGCTCAGCAAGCCTAGTCCTGGAAATCAGACAGTTTACTAGGTATTTTTCCACTACCATTTTTCGCTCCTGTTTCCTCAGCTAACCTTCCTTTCCCCTGTATTTGTTCTTCACTTTGTCCAGTCCTTTTTCCATTGCTCTTGGATATCTTCTTTCTCTCTCTCTCTCTGTTCATCATCTCCTATCTTCTTCTTTCAGAAGAAAGAAAATGCCACATGATACAACTGTCCAATAGGTTACTTCCAAATAAATTATTTCATTCCTATCTGGGAATAAATCAACTCAACAGTTGCCGGGGGTTTTGACCTCTTTACAGGGGTTATCGCTGCCTTTTGGTAGCAAACAGGAAGGTTTATTGCTGAAGAAGCAAAAGATAAACCAATAATATTTAGTTTTCATGTTGCCAATGACTGTTCATTAGTGCATCTGGAGAAAGATGAGAAGCAAGATTAAAAGGGTTTGTGTACATTCATCTGCCTTAATATGGAAGTGCACTTGGTCCAGCTCTTGCATTAGAATAACCCTCAGTATAAATCGTTTGAATTAAATATCTAAGTAAATCAAACGTGGATGCTTGCACATAGTAGGACTGCATAAAAAGGGAAATGTCTGAGGGAAGCCATTAGGAGAGGGAGAAAAGCTGAAAAACTCTAAGGAAGGTTAAGCCTCACTAAAGAAAACCTGATAAAATAAATCCCCACAACTTCTCCCCCGCTGCACACACAGATGTTTGCCAACCCCAGTGGAACATGACAGATTACAAAGGAATTTCTGCCAGTGGATATCTTCAAAGGATGTACACAGATGTATTTTAAAATAAATTGGGTGGGTATTGAATTCACATCATTATACTATATATACTGCTCATTTCTTCCTTAGTGGATGACTCTTGGGGATCTTTCTTTCATTAGGTCCCAGACAGGAGAAAACCAACTTATTCATTAACTGGAGGGCTGTGTAATCTGTTTTTTTCATTGATCAATTAGTCATCATCCACAAAGGCCATAAGCTCTAACAGGCACCACTTTTCAGTTTCCCATGGATAGACTCTCTTTGGTGAAAGCACAGTCATTTTCAGGTGTTCTTTATAAAATAAAACATGGGTTAAAGAAAAACTTAAGCCTCCACCTCATCTGATGAGTTAAGTGTACTCTCAACTTCCTCTGAGTGGAATAATAAATTTGTTCCTCTGTATAATTTGGACTGCAACGAAGGTAAGAAAGAAAAGGTGAAGCCTAACACAGGACCAAACCCAATACTCAGTAGTCTTAAGAGAAAATATTTACCCTTCAATAGCATAAACAAAGAATTCCATTCATATTTTTCTGAGTATCGTGAATTTTCCTGACAGGTTGTGAATTTTCTTTCATATGTAATAATATAAGGTGGCAATAACAGGAGTAGAATCTGAGAATGGTTTTGCACTGTTACTGCGACTCTTCTCTGGTGTCACAAGTATAACCTCCATTTTGCTCCATGAATGACATTTTACAACTTGCTGCTTAGCTTACTCAGTCCAAACCTATTTTTTTTTTCCCTATCCAGGACAAACAAATGAACAAAGATGACTTTGTGCAGTTTGATTGCTTTCTTCTGTTACTATGAGCTGCTGCTCTTTCTCTTTTTTTTTCCTCTACTCCCCTCCAAGATAATTAGAGAGGCTAAGGCCGGGGCAAAAAAATATGTGGGGTCTCGTGTTGATGAATTTAAGTAAGAGCTTGAAACTGGGGGGGAAAAAAAACATCTCTAATATTCTGTTGCTTAGTGGAAGGAATATTTCACCTGCCTTACACTTCCTGTGCATACCCTCTAGGACCCTGCTTAAAAGCCTGGATGAAGACTACTATCAAAAGTTGGTAGTGCACTCCCTCCTGAATGACTTTGTTCATTTCTAGACCTCCCATTAGGAAGGAAAAGGAAAGGTAGAGCAGATACCAGAGTTCAAAGACAGGTGCTAAATATTGATAAGAGTCAGGAGGGAAACTCCTCTTAGTAGAAAACTGAAAAAAGATCTAGAGTGATTATTTTAATGAAAGGCTATTATAAAGATATAATGATTAGTAAATAGCATGCAAAAGGTTAATGAGTATCTGCTGTTTTTCTAACTCTTAACATAGGAATAAAAAAACCACTTGTTTTCCTAGAAGACAGCTTGGCTCTAGGAGCATGATTCAAAATGGCTAGGCAGTTCAACATGATAAATGGAAATGGAAATGCTTATTAAAGCAAAAGGGGTATCAAAACCAGGTTGGGGGTCTCACAATGGTTCAGGAAAAAGTTGTGAACTCTGAACAGAATGTGCACTGCACAAGGTGGTACATGGACGTATATTTATTTGGGGGACCCCAGATCCATTGTCACAGCAAATTTGGAGCATAAAGTTAAATCCCGGAGGTAGGTGAAATGTACCCAATGCACGACTGATTCCATTATTCTCCTTTATGGGTTTGTGGGTTTTTTGTACTTTCCTCATATCCTTCACCTTTTCTATTTTCTTTTCTGGGACAGGTTATTTTAGACTGAGATGGGCCACCAGTCCACTCAGGAATTGTAATGCCTAAAGCTTCTCTCATGGGACAAGGTGATAACTCTGAGTAATGCTTTTCTTTTTTTTTCTTAGCTCTTCATTTTTTGGCATCTCTTTAATTATGATTCCTTCCATTTACTGATTTGCCTTCTTTCTAAACTTTATGCTTATTGATTTTTGAAGATAATCATTAAAGACATGTACTCATTTCCACATACCATGAAGTCGTTTGGGAGTTCTCAAAAGAACATTTGCCCAAGTAATGAGGACTGACAGTTCACTGACCTTTGTTCATGTGACAACACAAAGTACAGTCTTATACCATCATTAAAGTGAAGCACCTTAAAGTCATTTATTAAATCACTGCCTTGCATTGTTCTCAATATGCGATGAATGACACCCTCTTATATCTAATCCAGACTCTGTAGCTCAGCCACTATTAAGTTTTCTGCAGCCTCGTGTCCCAGTCTGGCTCCACAGAAATGCTAGCAGAAATATTCTCTATTTTTCCCTAGAGCAAGTCCTAGATATGTTGGGGACTACAAGTTTAGGTATCCACAGGTGAGTGTCTGTTTCAGCTGGCTGGTATGAAATGTTCCATGGTGGTTTGCTCTCTTAGCTGTTTAAATCATGGCCACAAGTTATTTCTGGGTCCTTTTTCACGAGAACGAAACGTAACATGGCAACAGTGAGCACTACTGTCTCGTCTTGCACTCTGTGAGAATCCACAGCCCTCTGCTGTCCAAGGAGCAAGAGATGTGCCCAGAAATCTATACCAAGGAACTGCCTAAGCAATGGGAGGCTGAGGTGTGGCTTAAGTTCTTTCACTGGGAGACAGATCCCTACTTTTTTAACGGCAAGGAAACACGTTCTTCCCTTTTGAATTTGCTGTGTGAACCATCCTTTTGGAGTCTGTTAGATGAACCAGCTTTTCTCATAAAACCTTTAAGGACCTGAAGAAACTTGATGATACATACAGTGTTTCTGCACAGCTAGGTGTCTATATATGGAAAGAGAAATAGACAATAGTGCAAGACTCCTGCTGATCTGTCCATTTGCAAGACAAGCCTCAATTCTGGGGCAGAGCTGAGCACTGAGTAATAGGAGGGCTGGAGATGGCTCCTGGCTGCCAGCATGGAAGAAAGGCAAAGGGAGAATGACCCTATAGCTGTGTCCTGCGTCATCCTGGGGTCACCTTTTACTCCAGTATTAGTAAAATAGTTTTGGGGATCTCAGTTTTGGACATAGCTGCTTACTGGGATGAAGCAGGTGGCACTACAGCTAGGGTTTTCAGTCAATATAGGTTTGAATCTTGCTATTATTGCATGTGCTGCTACATTTTTCTGTCTCTACGAAGCACATTCTTAGGTTCTGCTTTGCCCAAGGATGACTGATCGGGATTTAGCAGGCAGCATCAAACAGGAGGAATCATATTCCTATTAGCTCATTTTGCTCTGTGCAAGTATCAGTCTTGTGCTTTCGACTTTCTGTTCAGACAAAATAAGCTGCTACTCTTAAGTTACTTGCATATCTGCAGGTATGAACATAATCTTGTGAGTAACATTAGAAAGTCAGTATTTACCAGTGCGTTTACTTCTGAGAATTCCTGTTCTGCCTGTAAGAAAAGGTCAGGGTAGTTACCACCTTGTAGTAAGTTAGCATATGCTGATGATGTTCTTAATTCGTGCTGATTTTTTTCCAGATTTCACCCACAGTAAATATAATTTCTTCTTTGCATGGAAAAAAAATTAAGGCTCTGGGAGGTCAATAAACTTGTTTGTTCACACTGTTCTAATAGATTACTTGCCAGAGTAGGAGCCAAAAACATGAGTTCTGATTGTGGTTCTGACATGCACTCGCAATGTAAGAGTACCATTCCCTGAGGTTCATTTTCCCAGACAGACAATGAACCATGGGTCTCTTCATCTGAGGTTAATTGGAGTCTCTGTACCTTCCTTAAATTAAAGAAATGCCCTGAGGAAATTGATGCACTAAACGTGTCTCAAGAACTTTACATCCAATTTAAGGTGGAACTGAGAAAGGAAAGACAAGTGATAGGTGGTGACCGCAAGCTGAATGCATCAGAGAAACACAGCAGTGCATACCAGGTGTGTGTGTAATGTGGATGCTTTCCAGGGAAAAGCAAAACCACTGCCACTCTTAGCAGTTTCCAGTTCCTGACAGGTCTGAGGAAATCCACATTTTAGACCCAATAGGACTAGGATGCTTTCTCTTTCTGCAGACTGAGTTATTCTGTAATGAAAAATATTGATTTTGCAGCTAGAAAATCTGGTCACTTCTGACTGAGAAAACAGAGGGCAGACACCATAACAGTTTGTGCAATACAATAAAGGGAGCAGACTCCTGCTGCCCCAGCACTTGCCTGAACCAACAAATAATGGGTCATATGAAAAAAAGGCCTTATTTTAAAAGGATAGCTCTGAAACTGAAGGGTGGTTTCAGGCCTAATTCATCCCTTTTTGCTCCTGGGTGGAGGAGAATCAGAATAAACTTCTCTCTCTTCCTTCATGTCCTGTGGGCTACCTGGGGAGCACCCATAATGTCTGTGTGTACCTTCAAAAAGGGAGTGGCAGCATGCTGCAGGACCCACTGTGAACCCTGGGGGAAAACACGGGTCCCTGCAGCTGAGAGGCACACTGCACCCTTTCTCCCCTGGGGATAAGATGGGAGGCAACCCCATAAAGAATGAGTTTTCTGTCTTCTCTGTGGGGGTTTTCAAGTTCTGGGTGTTCCCTTGGACCAGTGACTGCAGAGCCAAAAGTCCATAAGCAGATAGTGAGTAGCCACTGTGAGTGAACAGGGCTCACAGATCTGGTGTAGTCTCCTCCTGCTTGTTCTGGCAAATTCCTTTCATCCATATGCTGTTTTCTTGAAAACAGGCATGATGGGAAAGCAGTAATCTGTGGTTGTAGGACATAAACCTGTAGGTGTAGGATACGGGTTTCCGTTGCTTTTGGAATGCCTTCTTTCTTCTAAAGTTAACTGAATCTCCTTGAGGACATAATAAACACAAATAAAACCTGTCTTTTTCTTATACAAGCAGGAATATCTTCAGTTTCCTCTTCTAGGATGGTGGTAGTTAATGTCGGGTTCCTGGGTTAATAATGATCTTGTAAGCGTTCTTTCCAAAAAAAAGACTGTGTATTGTCAGATGTAAAGCTGAAGTGTAGGAAGACTTCCTACACTAAAGTCATGCTGCCTCTCTCAATATCATAAGGCAAGCCATCATTCTGACAAGACAGTGGTTGTATTTGGAGCTGCACCATATTGGAGCCCCTGGGACAAGCGAGGCTAAATCCACTCTTTTTCCAGGGTTTGGGTATGACAAATTCTAGACGAGTTTCAGAGCCAAGCTGACATAGTGCCTAAAACCCAACCCAAATGACCACAAAAAAAAACCACAAAGAAAGAAAGATTTGCATTTCTGATGGGAAAAGCATCAAATGGATCATATACGGTTGCAACTACTTCTGTCATTAGGCTAGCAGAAGGGCTAGTTACTCGATGCAATTAAAGATCTTCAGTCAAAGATATGAACTCTAGCACCACTATTAAGGAACAGCCTTGAGGCATCTCATCAGATCTGATGTATTCTGTGTATTTTTGGAAAATAAGTACTGAATCAGGTGAGAGGCAAAGCCTTTAAATAACCCTACAAATTTGAACTGTCAAAGAAGCACTTTTTAAAACATCTCTGGGAAAAGAAACAACATCCTTTGAAGTGGAGGCAGGTTGGATTTACAGAATGAAGCAGCTTCACAGATTTAGACACCTGCTTAATTAGAGGATGAATGTGAAATCCTTAAACTTAAAAGGCTTTTATGAGGCAGCACTTCAGAGAACAAGCATTCCTCTAGCATCGGCAGAGAAGAGCTGTTGGCTATTATCTTTGGAGCTGGGTCAAAACTGAATATATTAGCAAAAAGCACTCTCCATAGATGGTGAGATGAGCCATATGTAATCCCCAGACCTCAAATAGCAAGCATTTTGAAAGAATTGAGGAAAGCTGGAGTCATGGATGCTTTAGGAGGCAACACTCAAATCACCATGCAATCAGAAAACAAAATGAATAAGAAAAAACTAGGTAGGTAGATAGCAGGTACACAGTCATTTAAGCACAATAAAGGAACATTTTGTTCACAATACTATAGTCGTTCAGCAGTCTGTCCTACAGTTTTCATTCAACTCATTCAGGAATACTACAAGGGGAGCTCCTAAATTCTACCAAAACAGGAAATACAAGAGAGAAAACAGCTAACGTCTTTCCCAACAACTTCTAAGCAGGAAAAAAACATCTGTTTTGACAGAGCAGTGAAGAGAAACTCATGAAAAGTAGCTGTAACAAATGCTTGTAAGAGTAAAGGTCTCTGCTAGGTCACTTCAGGAAATGGTAGAGGCACAACCACAATAATCGTCATCTGACAGAAAAATACAGGATTAGGGGTTTTTTTCCCCTCAGAAGAAGAGAAACTGCAAGGTTTGTAACTGACAAATGATGAAAACACTAAGCTAGCAGCAGGGAGTTTCCTTTTCTAGTACACTGGCCTATGTGAAGACAGAAAAGTAATGTGATCCTAATCAAAACCAAGGCCAAGGCTTTTAATATGGCACATAGTTATTGCAAGACCTTGGTCAATGGAGACCTCAGATGCGATTGTTTATGTAGGAATGGAAGTTTGATGAGAAAGTCCTACTTGTTGTGTGGAGGTATGCTGGCATTTACCCAGGAGACCGCTGCAAGAATTGTGTCTCTTCAATAATATTAAGAGCTCCCAGAAGAGCAGGTAAGCACCTTTACATCTCACTGTATTTATTGCAAGAAAGAAAAGAAGAGCAAGAAAGTAGTTATATGCTCAAGAAACAGACCTTTCTTGGCCAGACTATGACCAAAATATTAACAGTTCCTCAGCAGTTCTCAAGGTCTGCATCCTTTATTCAAAGCATCTTCTGAACAGATTAAAATATTTTTATTTAAGATTTTATCAGCTTTGTAGCTTACAACAAAGATGATGAAAAATATTCAGAAAAAAAATACAAACATTCTAACAGACGACAACAATTTCCTGCTGTGGATTATTTATTTTTATTCCCATTCATAGTTCACTGTCTTTCACAAAACACATTGTTTACTTTAACTTTTCAAAGTAGCCTTGTTCTTCTTTTAAGACATTGTTTTCAGACTGCTTTTTAAAATTGCCTTTATCATATTCAATACCGAAAACAAACTGGAGAAAACTGACAAATTTATTCCATAAAAATATAAGCAGATATACTGCAAATAAAACACGTGCTTGGGAAAGAGAAATAATTGTTAGAGCTTGAACCCAGCTTAGGGCAAACCCAATCTATTTTGGAACTTGAAATACTCATGATGCAACTCTGGTAAAATACAAATGTGAGAGGCCTATTAATTCCTGTACAATAAAATGAACTAAAAAAGACTAGAAGGCCATAAACTAATTATTTAAAATCTAAATGGCAAAGCACATATTTTACTAGAATTTCTACCCTGGTGTACTGTAAACATTCATACTGTATTAGTTCTGATATCAAAGTACAGTAAGTGGTTGTATTATGCAAGGTTTAGTGTACTGGCTTCCATTTTTATTCTAATATTGCCCCATTATAATAAGTGGGATACAACAAATATTTTATATAGTATTGCTGCTACATTAGCCTGCTCCCATATGCAGCTGCAGTGTTTTGGGAGTAGGTTTCAACTCTGTTGGTCATCCCTAACAGAAAAGCTGAAATATGTCAGTTAAATTCATTTTCTCATTTCTCAATGAGACCACCATCAAGTGTCTTATTGCTTTCTTCACTGCTTTGTGGACTTAGCTACAACTTTTGCCTATAAATGATTTGTCACCTTTGAGCCATAAAATGTAGCTTTTGTGAAGCCCCCAGAAAGAGCCAAAGGGTGGATATCCTCCTTCACAACAAGCAGACAGACTCTGATAACATTATCATTACATGCACCAAGAACAACCCCACTCAGGGGAATCTACATCTTTGTGAGGCCCAACGTCCTGTTTTGGTTTCCTTCCAAGTTGGATGTTTAGCATAACATGAAATAAAAATAAAAAGCCTTCTTTTTGTTTCTGCTTAGGAGGAAATTTCATTTCTTCTCCATAGAAGAACATCAGGCTACAGTAACTCACAAATTTGTCACCACTAATCTGGAAACTCACAGGTAATTTTATCTGAAACTGAATGCAAAGATACACACGCTTCAGCTGAAGCAGAATATGGCTGCCTGCCTTCTCTGCAGCTTAAGCTTCTCTGAAAACATCAAAGCCACAATCAGTTCTCTCCACTGAGTCTCAATTAGTTTCTGAGGCCAGTTTAAGACCTGGATCCTACGTTTTAACACGAAACAGAAAAATCAAACTTGATCTGCCTCAAGGTCTGATCTGTATCAGCAAACTTTCTCTGAGAAAGATTTTCTACCCTAGGAGATACTCACAGTATGAATATCAACTTGTAGCCCCAAATCATACCAGCTGCTTCTGGAAAAGGTCCCTGCCATGCCTCTGGAAAGGGAAAATGCCAGAAGATTTAACGGCATCCCATGTGTTACAGATTTTCTTTTCAGGCATGAAGATACTATCTGATCAGTGGCCCGGGCAATGTAAAACTGTTATGCAAATTTTGTAATCACTGCAGTTACTGTTGATTTTCTGCACCTGCAGAAAGATGGGAAGAAATTCACATTCTTGGGCTGGATACTATCCTGGGGTAAATTTACATAGTTAAACTGAAATCAAAGGAGCTATACTGATTTATAAGAGCTGAAGGTCTGCTGCAACAATTCATACCCACAGAAAAATCTCAAGTCCATTTTGATGTCCCAATTTCATACGTGTAGAGGTTATAAATATTTGATATTGGCATTCTTGTTAGAAGTTTTTTTCAGATCTTCTTTTTAGAGAGATAGAATGATCTTCTTCAATATACTGTGTATTTAAATAGAAAATTACTATTTACCTAGAAGCTTACTTATGGCATTGAAGCAACCTGGTTTAATTTCCACAACTTTAACACAGTATCCTTGACACTCCAGCATAGCAATGCTTTTGATAGTCTCTGCTTAGTAAAACTTCGTAACTGTATATGCATATACAGAAATGTGAAAGTTACACTAGGATCTATATTCTTGATGTCTTATTGCTTTCCTTTTTCATTACTGAATAAACCAGGCCACAAATCTGGGATACTGTACTTAATTATGGGAAAGAGGTATCTGACTGCTTCCATTTTAACTGCATTAAAAATGTCAGTACCTATTCTAGGTGTAATAGCCTAAAAGCCTAGCCTAGCTCATAAACCCAGAAGACATATGAAAACATGTTTTCGTATTCCCCTGAAAAGTAATTTTTACAACTGTGTATTTGCAAGGAGTTCACAAAACTAGCAACACATTTATTTTTCAAATGAAATGTCCATAGCCTGTAGAATAATTCAAACAGGTGCTAATTAGGTGTACAGAAAGGCCACTGAGGATAATTTATATATCCCCCTGCAACAGAAAAAACCCCGAATAAATGTTAATTGCTTATATTATGCAACGAATGATTTTTAGGATGGCATTAAATTAGCTGCAAATATTATAATTACAAAGGACTGGGTAATTTACTAAGGATTAATTGAAATGATTAAGTGCAAACTGCATAATTTTGCAAGGTAGTATTAATACTTTCGCCACAGAAATGAAAAAAACCCCTGTGGTTACTGGCTCTTTAATGAAGTACTTTATGTACCTCATGAAAGCATCAGTGGGGTCTCTTTTATGTGCCCTTCTCTCAAAAGGGTATTACATGATTTTCATGGGTGGAAATCACTGAAGTGTTGATAATAACTGGAATGTCTAAACTAGTCTATTTTAAGGACTGAGTTTGATCTCAGTGACATGGGAGCAACACAAAAATATTGCTTCACGGTCTGTACCCAGCAGCCTTTTCTGAAAGCTACAGCAGCTGTAGCTATTTACTGGATAAGAACTTAAGCAATTGCACATGCAGTTTGAATGCATTCCTCATAACCAGCAAAAGGAAGCCCACTTTAAGCAAGGTACTTGGAAATACCACTACGCAGCAATAGTTTTACTTCACTTTCCTGAATTCAGTGCACCAGCTTCCTGCATGCAGGCTTCATGTTGTGCTGTATGGAGGTGGAAGGGGATGGTGATGAATCTGGAGAGGGGAGAGGGACTTGAAAAATTGTTCTAGTCCAGGAGGGATTTCTTACCTAGGA
The DNA here is from genome assembly GCF_964188355.1 of Buteo buteo. Classification (NCBI taxonomy): domain Eukaryota; kingdom Metazoa; phylum Chordata; class Aves; order Accipitriformes; family Accipitridae; genus Buteo; species Buteo buteo. The sequence continues at coordinate 27,215,566 of NC_134177.1, forward strand.
GTATTCTCTATTTTAAATGCAGGGTACTTTTCTGAGTTTATTATCTCTCTATTTATTGCAATCTCTTGGCCAGTATTTATTTTTTGGTGGCTTAATATTTAATGAAATTCAAATATAGTTAGTTAGAAAGTAGAAACCAGAAGAGAATTCAGTCAGTATTGGGAATAATTCTGGACTTCGAGGCAACGGGAGGAAGACTATCATGTTCTTTTTGACTCACACGTGTCACAGCTATAATGACATTGTAAGATGTTTCACTTGTCATTACCACACATGCCATATGTCATTACAAGAAGCACCGTGAGTAGTGAAATGCTATAAATGAAAATAAATGTCTCGTGCTTTTGGCTAGTTGTAACATTAAGCACTTATAATGCTGTGATCCTCAATGGGCAGGATATGTTTTAAGGAACGTCTCCGATTTCTACAGACCTAAATTTACCCATGTGCGGAGACATGAGGAAAGCATGTAGATTAATTAATTCTCACTTAAAAAATGGGTAGACTGCTTATCGATTTTCAATGCAAGGCTAAAATCCTCTTGACAGCATGCTAGTTACGAAATTTTGACTGTAATTTCAGCTAAACCTCAAAATCTGTTTAATGTGAAGAGTCCAATTCAGGAACATAGGGACTTTCTGGATTTTTGTCCTAGTCAGTATCTCACTTTAATGTGTATTTCATCTCTTTTCACTTGAACAGATCTTGCTTAAACCTAATCATGTGCAATATTAAATAAGAATGGCTCAGTAAATCTGGGCAAAAGGCTCATCTAACATTAAAATTAAGTCTGTGCACAACATCCATTAGGACAATATTGAGAAGACCCATACAGGATTAGAGAGTCAAATTTAAAATTATGATTGCAGTCTTGGTAACAAATGGAAACAGGGATATATTAAATACAGATCTGATTTAAGAGATCAGAAAGATGTGAATGCCATAGCCAGATACCCATACACAGAGCCTCTGAAGTCAATGCAGCCAGACATTATTATTTGTAATGCTCTTATCAAGCTCTGACAGGTATTTGTACCTCAAAAGGTTCGTTACTGAGTGAAAGATCAGAATCACAATTCCTTATGCAATGACAAAGTACCTGGCGCACTAGAAGACAGGGCATAACACTGGCAATATGCAAGCCAGAAAAAAAGTGTAAGGGTGAAAATGGGAGGCTGGATTCCATAAAGCATCTAAATTGCAAAAAATTGTGCAATTCATAGCAGGTGTCTGTGAAGTTGCCTGAATATACAGTCTCTAGATTCTCTGCTGCTCTTTGCCTGGCCAGTCTCCATGCGTTGATTTGGAGAGGTGTAAAAACTGCTTGAAAATTAGCTGAGAACACTCAGCTCAGGGCCTCAGAAAAGGCAGCTGGAGGTTGCCATGCACTGGCACATTGCGGCCATGCCTGCTTTTGTCCACCCATGTTCACTCTTCTTCCTGACGCTTTCATAGCCAGGAAGGGGGCTAGCGACACATGAACCTGGTGTAACATGGAGTCCAAATAGCAGTGAAACACTAAGAACTGACTGTATACCCATGGCAATTTTGTATTACTCGGTAAGAAGCCTGCATCACTATCAAGAGAAAATTATAGATTGATTTTACTCACAGATGTATGACAGCAGTTACTTTCCAACGCTGGCATTCACAAATGCTGGCACAGCAAAATATCAAAAGAAAGTCATAGCAAAACAATAAACATTCAAAAAGCAGTGGCTAAATACAATTCATAACTGTTGGGCAAAGCTACAGCAATGCACTTAGACTGGTACCTTATTTTACACAGACATTACATAGACAAGTTCAAAAGTATTTTGAATTTAGACCTTCATAATTACATCATAATTACAGTGTCCTGGATAACAAAATTAGGTTTTGTAAAATAGGTATCTTATTCATCTGAAAAGAAATATGTCCTTTATGTGACACAGGCAGTTGTTTTTGCCTTTGCTGCTATGTTGTTGTTTGATGGAAAACACTCTTTTTAAAATATGTAAATGCAACTGATCCTGAAAAAAAATATCATAAACCATCAGTAAAAATATACTGCATTGCCCTTTGAAGATGCACCATTTTTGATGCACATTATGAACATATTTCATGCTGGTTTGACCAGTACTTTTCTTACAGTGTAAAAGTATATTAGTGTGAAATATATTAATAGGTGTGGAGTCCTCTGAAGTCTCTTCCCTTGTTCCGTAACAATTTGTGTCTATTAAAATATTGGTTGAATCCAATGAAATGAGTTGATTCTATCTCACCCCAGAGTTTTAACTCGTTCTAGTTCTGCTACAGAAATTTCAAAAGGGATGTCTTGTTTAGCTTGAGAGATGAACACTACATCATACAAATATTTGCCAATCAAACCGAAAATTCAATCATGACTTTTCAGAGGTTTTTGTTTAGCAAGATTATGACAGTTAGCAACAACAAATAATCCCCTGGGTGAGTTATTCCATACACGCCTACTGCAGGGCTTCTGCAACTTCCTCTGCTACAGCTGAATACTAGGCTAGCTGGATCACTGCTCTGAGCTAAAAGCACAAAACGGTTTTCAGAAAAGACCTCATAAAGACACATAAGTCTAGGTATTCAAGTTCCCTCTCTGCAGGTGAGAAGAACTGAAAACTCCAAACTGCACAGCTGAAATCTGGTAGCGTCAGAGCCCAGTCCTGAAACCCTAGCTCTACCCATAGGAATCATGATGGAGACTTAAGTGTGCAAATGTGGATGCATTTGCCTGAACCATGACTGAGCATCCTAAGTGTGGGAATACTAAATTAGGGGTCAGGTTCACAAGCAAGAGATATGAATTGCTTCAGTGAAGCCACAGTGATTGGTATTACCTGAGGAGCTGGTGGTGTTAGCACCTGATGTACATTTCTGTGTATGCACAGAGACCAACCTGTCTAACAGCAGCCATCACAACTGATCCTTTAAGACTGCAAGGAATTACGGTGTCCTTTCACTGTACAAATGACATGACTTGCACGCCTTCTCAGGTAAAAGTGCACTGAAAATGAATACAAGAAGCGGCATTTTTAATTAGAGTTCAATAGACTGGTGCAGCTCACAAACCCTGGAAGACGCAGGACAGCCATTTTAGTACTTTTGGGAAAACTGATTTTCACAAAAACATGATGGGAAAGCACTACTTAGGCATATGAATAACCTTACCATTATGAAATATCAGAATTCAAATATAAAAGATTTCATGTTAGTGTAAGTATCTTTTCCATTTTATCTCCTTGTTTCAACATTAAAATTGAATTATCTTTTAGAAAATTTAGCTGCTGCCACTTCAGAGACACTGCCTTTGCAGCTGGGTGTGTTGATGGTTCTTATTATACCTTTATGTCTGTAAATATGATCTAAGAGCCCAAATTAAAAAAACCCTCAAGTCCCACCTTCGCAAACATAATTAGCCATGTTCACTAACGCTATCTGAAAGCATACAAGTGTAGAGAGTCTTTGTTCGCTTACTGTATGCTTGTTCAGTATTATTCCCATTTTCTATATAATGACATCCGGTAGTAATCCTGGCATCCTCTTTGAGTCAGGCTCTTTTATAATCAAAGTTGCCAATAAAATGCCTGAAGTTGATTAGTAAGATACAGGGTTCTTCTTTTGAGTTATGTCAGTGGCTGTGTAACTGTAAATATCAGAGAAGTTTTACAAAAAACCAAAGGCAAGTGTTTTACATTAAATCTTATAAAACTGTACATAATAATAGTCTAAAACATGAAAAGGGCCATTAAACTGCTGTAATAGTTATGAAAGGTAGTAAATGTAACAATTCTAATGTTTCATATATTTATCATATTAATCACTGTATTCATACAGTTGTGTTTGTATATATATATATTCAATGGTACTGTAAACAGTTGTTGGAAAACACACATTAACTCTTAACCCATTACAAGTTACTATAGCACTTTTTCATCCAAAAAGTCAAAATGCATCAATGTATCATGGATTAAAAAAAACAGCCTTGTAATATAGTGCACATTTTGACATCTTTTAGGGTAGCTATAAAGATGAGGCATAACAGAGAATGTTCTAGATTTCAGATTGGTTTACATTTACACCTACCATGATACAAAATTTTAAACATTAAATGTAATTAAATAATACACAATTTATGAAACAGAGTTGATTTCAGAGATCCACAATCCACAAAATCTAGTTAGTGTCTAATGGGAGTTCCCAATAATTTTTATCTCTGGGACCCTTATGGAAAATTTAAGTCAGTTTCTCTTTAACATCACACAGGCAAAGTAAGTTTGAACCAAATTATCTTTTTCCTCTGTACAGAGCTGCATTCAACTGGATAAAACATTATTATGTTTATTTATGTTTCCCATTGCTGGACATTCATCCAATAAACCTTGAGCATGTGCTTAAGCATCTGGTAATGGCATTTTGTAGGGCAGGGAAACTCACTATCTATATCCCGCAGTAAACAAAGTGGTTCTAATTTTTTCCATAGTTAAGGCAACTATACTGATATATTAGACACACCATATGCTTTTATCTTGCTTCCTACAATCTAAACAGTAAGAGTGAAAAGAAGTTTCAAACATGCTTTGGTCTTCTTGACCACTTAGGGATTTCATCAAGCTGGTACAGAGTACTTTACTTTAACATGTTTTACAACTGTAGACATAGCTTGCTAGCTGTTCACTAGAAAAATAAAGTATGTATGGGCTTGAATTTGAAGACTGACCATTCATATAATTTATCAGAAAAATTAAACAAACAAAACCAGCCAGTCAGATTCCAGTGAACGAAATTGAGAAAACCATTAAGACACACACATAATTTGTGTGTTTTCAATTATTTCTACCCCATAACTTAAGCTACTCGGACCCTTGTCATCATTCCCTCTGTGTCTCGGGTGGGCTTTGTCAAAGGCTATCTTCAGACATTTTAAGTGATGACACTTGGTATCTGCCAACTCCACCATATCGTTTGATATTTATTCTAACATATCACATAAACTAGAGAGCCATTCAAATTTGTTTTGTTGGGTAAGGCTGTAGGTATAAATGACAGTGAACAGAAACACTTGCACAATGGCTGCAAGGTAATACAGCTACAGTGGACAATGCCACAGAACCGCTAGTGCTGTTAAAATAACAAGTAAGGAACTCGGGGCCGGATTGCTCCCATTTCCAGTTACACTGTATTTAGAGGATGACTTGACAGTGCTTGTGGTGGTTGTGGTGTCAATCTTTTTCACAGTTGGTTTTGGTTCATTTCTATTTTCTGGATGGGTTTTCTTTTCCTTGAGTATATCTGTAAACATGAAAGTAAATGTAAGATTAATCACACATCTTTTAAATAGCAGCTTTAAATTCTGTCTGTTGCAGGAGCATGCCGTACACTAGTCTGAATAACTGAACTAAGTATGGAGAGTGATGGGGCACTTTAGTGTGGCGCTTTAGTGTGGCCGCTGGGACCTCAGCACCCACTGTTTTGCTCAACAAGTCTTCTCTGACTGGCCTGCTCTACTTGTCTACTCATAGACACAGCCTGAGCAGAATAATAGGCGTTCTGCATTGCAGTGGCTGGTCTCAGAACCTGGTTTTCTCTCATGAAGAGTACCCTCAGTTTCACCTGGGATGGGAACTGGCTCATGTTTTAAAACATGGTATTAAGATTGAGTGGTTTTATAACATGCCCCAGTGAAACAGCCATCAAGTTGCTGAGCTGCTGCAGGAGGAGACCAGAGAGCATATTGACTTAATGTAACAGTCAACTTATCTGGCTTCTTTCTCCTTTGCCACTACCCTTAACTTTAAAGCAACATGCGAACCTTGATGTGGTAAGACAACCTGGCAAGAAAGATTGCAGACATGAGGAAATACATAGGTGTCTCATATGCCTTGTTCATCAACCTAGGCAAAAAGGGGCTACAAAGGGAAAACGCTTCAAGTTTTGTTTCATTTTTTTTCCTAGTGAGTACAAGGATTTTTTGTTTTTAAAGTATGGAACAATATCACTGGGGCTTTTTTCTCCCTCCAGATGCATTTTGTGGCAGTTCTGGGCATCTCTTATGTAAAAGACTAGATTCATAAGAAAGTAGTAGTAGCAGTAGTTCTTTATTGCAAGAACATGGATTTTTTTAAAATGAGAAAATGACTGATAAGGTTCTCCAGTTATCTCGATGTCCCCAAGCTATTTTCAAGTATTACTGAGATCATATTGCCCTTGAACCCTCTCACTGGCATTGGGGGTCGGGGGGAAATATTGTTATTTCATCTGATGATGGGATGATGGTTTTACAGTCAATTTGTAAAAGCATACCTGAGTGCATGGCAAAAAATGAATTCCTACCTGGAAGAATTTATGAATTAACATAATTGTTCAGGTCCAAGATTAAAGGATTTGTGATACTAATGAATGCAGTGCACATACACAAGAAAGCAAAAGGCTTAGATTTGTAATGCAGATTAAACAACAGTCCAATCTTAAAATAAAAACTCTGAATCACCGAAGCAAATTCCTGGCAGAAACTGGAAAGATGGAAAGTATTCCAGAAATGTTAATGCAATCTGAGATCATTGTCTGCCTGTCAGTAGTTCTGGACAACCATCAATAAACTCACTTGATAATAAAAATGAACTATTATATTGGGAAAGCACACATTGTTCTTTTGCCAGTATAAACTGTAAAAGAAATGCAATGAATTCCTCCATTTTATCATAAAATCAACATTAGTCCCAGAGGAATGTGTGATTCCTAGACCTGACTCAAGGGTGACCGCAGAGAAGGGACACTGGCTGGCAAGCTATGCAGTGGGAAAAGGGTAATCTGCCACTGCACTCAAAATTCATTAGGGCAAAATGTGGACATAGGGCCTCTTCAATTCCAACTTGCAATGGAGCTAACAAAAATGAGGGGGAGAAAAAGCATGCTCTAAATGTTTAGAAAATATCAGTATTCTGAGGACACTTAAAGAAAAATGGACAACCTTCAGACTGTCATTAAAGTAAATTAAGAATAAATCATGGAAATAGGTGTGTTCTGACACTGCCTAGACTCCTTTCCATCACTGTCATTCTCCTTTTCGACTGCAGTAAAGGCACTATTTCTCTGCTGCCTCTTATATCACCCCAGCCTGCTGACTTCAGCTCTCTGGGGCCAGCTGATTAAATTAAGACCTCACTCAGGTAAATCTATTCCTCTCTTTCAGTTGGCCATGTCCAGCATTGTAACTTGATTGGTGTCTATAAATCGGGCAGACTGAAATGTATTAATTCGTTTATTTTCTTAATATTGACTTAACCAAAAATCTAAGGTAAGATTTAATGCTATCAGAGAGGCTGTTGGTTTTTAAAAGCTTTCCTCTCAGTAACTGCTTAATGCACTACATAACAAGCGTTAAATAATACATTAGAAAATTCTGCCTTTATCCTCTCCACGGGAAGGTCTACATTCTGAATTCTCTCTCTGTCTTTACAGCAGAGTATCTTCTGATGCTATTCATGGCCAATTCTAATTTGGGATTTAATTGTGCAAAACTGGCATTTTATTTAAAATGCTCTGTTTTCTCTCTTCTTAAAAATAAATAAAAATAGCCTCAGTCCTAATTCAGTTCAAGAACTTTTTCAATCCTATATTTAGTTTTTAAGGCACAAATTTCGGCAGTGTAAAGATTTCATGTTTTATTCCAGCTTCCTCAGAGTTCCTGTTGCTTACTCACGCCAGGATTTTGGCTGAGAGACTCTGAGTTAAGTGAGTTTTCCCTCTTAAATCTTTTTCTCAGAGTCAGAGATGGTTATGTTCAGTCTACTACTGGCATTCAAAAGGCAAAAAAATAGCATGCTAAAAAAAAAAAAAAAAGTGTCAGTGTGAAGACTAGCACAGAAATGAAACTCCACTCTCAGCAAACCAAACCCCAGATGTTCAATACCCATGAATCAAGCCCCCAGAGCGTGGCTTCATAAAACCAACCAAACAAACGTCACAACTTTGGTTTGTTCTAGTATTTACCTTCTGCATTTTAAAGGCTTTATGGTTCCCAATTAAAAGCTTTCTCCACCACTAGAAACTTTCTTGCCATCATCAGTCCCTCTCTCCTTTCCAGAAATGGAGTGGTTAAAATCTTTGAAGGCTTCAGCTAACCTCAGGCTTACACATGTGATGGCCTTTTGGACACTGGCATATGAATATTATTCTACGCTGTTTATTTGTCACTGCATCATGATGGTGATACAGCCACTGTAGTAGCTACTGTGCTGTTCCCTTACCCAGGCTCCCAGTGTGAATATTCAAGTCCTGCCAAAAGGGGTACTTAGTGAAGGCAGCTGACTGCCAAGGCAGTGTTTGTGAACAGCCTTTCAGGACTCTTGCTGAGGACGAGGTCTGTTGGGGTCAGTGAAGATGGCTCAGAGCCCCTCTAGGCCCCATGATTACTCTGATTGCAGGGAACAGCTCAAGTTAGTCCAGGGGATTGAGTCCACTTCCTTAGCTGAACTTTCATCCGTGTTAACTGCTGTTAAATTCACATATTGACAACACAAACAAAGCACATAATGAAAATTACTTGACCTCAATGTTTAGAGCATTTAGGATTATCTTCACCTCAAAGATCTAACCGCAGATTTCTACTCAGTAATGCATGTGCCGCTCAGATGGCACTGAACTTCTCATAAATACTTATAGGGATCAATACTATTCCTCAGAGAGACTAGCTTAGGATAAAAGGGAGAGTCAAAACTGTCACTGTCATCTAATTTAGGAATGGGAAACCTCCCCTGTAGTGAGGGCTGAGCATGCCTTTCAAATGCTTCTGGTGAGTCACACATTAAAGCACACCTTAATCATAGCCAGTAATGATACAGGGTCAAAACAATGTGATTTTTTTTTCAGGTTATTACCAGGTTATCTGACATAAGTTCAAGTTATATTGGCACCCCAGCTGCTAGTTCCCCCTCCCTGGCCTAAATGATTTGCAGTTTGCTGCTGATAGGGATTATCAAAGCTGTAACTATTTATTGGTGTACTTGTGTCCTACTGCTATCTAATGAACAGTATCAGCAAGTATCAGCAAGGTCTACTTAAACGTCTGTTGAGGTTTCGAACGCGGCGTTAACGGTCAGCAGCATTCAGTCAGCGGCGAGGCCAGCAGCGGCAGCGGTAAGCCGGCGGCTAAGCGCTAGACTGAGGCGGACCGGGAGGTTCCCGAACCCCAGGAGCGCCGCGGCAGAGCGGAGGGACCGGCCAGAGCCGGCGGCTCTCGCGAGAGAGGCTGGCGCGGCGTGGGCGTTGCCACGGGCAACCGCGGGAGATTTGAACGGCGTCAGAAAGGGCGGCAGGGCGCGCAGGCCCCACTCTTCCCAGCTCCAGAAGGCTACTCAAGCGGTGGGTGTCGGCCCAGAGGGAGACCCAGGTACGGTTGCCACTCGGGGGAAAGCCATTGTTAGGAACGACAGGGCAACGCAGACAGAGGTCCCATGTAAACATGCGGCTGTCCAGGTCTCTGGCTGCAGGGAGTGCCTGAGTCTATCACAAACGATGGAGGGCAGCGGGGACACCTCTTGTGTGAGGTGTGACCAGGTGGGTGATCTGCTCAGCCTGGTGGTAGAGCTGAAGGAGGAGGTGGAAAGGTTGAGGAGCATCAGGGAGCGTGAGAGGGAGAGAGATTGGTGGGCCCACACCCTACCATCCCTGAGGCAGAGGCAGCAGGTGGAGGCTCCGCAAGAAGCGGAGGTTCCCCTACCCTCCTGCCACCAGGCAGGAGGGGACCTAAGAGATGGAGGGGAATGGATACAGGTCCCTGCTCGGGGAGGCAGGCGAATCCGCTCCCGGTCTCCCTCACCTTCCCAGTTGCCCCCTACACAACAGGTATGGGGCTCTGGAACTTGAGGACCAGGCCAGGGAAGATCAGGGTGTAGGTGAAGTCCTATCTAGGGAGGTGCCTAGGCCCAGTCGGGCAGCCCCACGCATTCTCACATCCTCTGAAAGAAGAAAAAGGAGGGTAATTGTCGTAGGCGACTCCCTTTTGAGGGAGACAGAGGGCCCAATATGCAGACCTGACCCATCCCACAGGGAAGTCTGCTGCCTCCCTGGGGTCCGGGTAAAAGACGTTACCAGGAAACTCCCTGGTCTGGTTCGGACCTCTGATTATTACCCATTGCTGGTTGTGCAGGTTGGCAGTGATGAGATTGCAGGGAGAAATCCAAAGGCAATCAAAAGAGAGTTCAGGGCACTGGGGCGATTAGTGGAAGGATCAGGAGCACAGGTAGTGTTTTCCTCAGTCCCTTCAGTGGCAGGGAAACACACTGAAAGGAACAGGAAAACACATCTGATTAATACGTGGCTCAGAGGCTGGTGCCATCGGTGGAATTTTGGTTTTTTTGATCATGGGGAGGTTTACACAGCACCAGGCTTGCTAGAGACAGATGGTGTCCAGCTATCTCAAAGGGGTAAGAGAATCCTTGCTCATGAGGTGGCAGGGCTCATAGAAAGGGCTTTAAACTAGGTTCGAAGAGGGTAAGGGGTAAAACTAGGTGCACCAGAGATGAGCCTGGGGGCAGCATGCCGATGTTAGGGGTGGATTTGATAACCCAGCTCAAATGCATCTATGCCAACGCACGCAGCATGGGCAATAAACAGGAGGAGCTGGAAGCCATTGTGCAGCAGGATAGATATGACTTAGTTGCCATCATGGAAACACGGTGGGACGACTCCCATGACTGGAGTGCTGCAATGGATGGCTACAAGCTCTTCAGAAGGGATAGGCAAGTTAGAAGAGGTGGTAGGGTGGCTCTCTATGTTAGGGAATGTTTTGACTGTACAGAGCTACACGATTCTGATGACAAGGTGGAGTGCTTATGAGTGAGGATGAGAGGGAAAGCCAATAAGACAGCTATTGTGCTGGGAGTCTGTTATAGACTGCCCGACCAGGTTGAAGAGATGGATGAATCGTTCTACAAGCGGCTGGCAGTAGTCTCAGAATCGTGTGCCCTTGTCCTCGTGGGGGACTTTAACTTTCTAGATGCCTGCTGGAAATACAACACAGCAGTGAGTAAACAATCTAGGAGGTTCCTGGAGTGTGTGGAAGATAACTTCTTGACACAGCTGGTGGGTGAGCCAACCAGGGGAGGAGCCTTGCTAGATCTGTTGTTTATGAACAGGGAAGGACTGGTGGGAGGTGTGATGGTTGGAGGCCGTCTTGGGCTTAGCGACCATGAAATGATAGAATTTTCAATTCTTGGTGAGGCAAGGAAGGTAGTCAGCAAAACCACTGCTATGGACTTCCAGAGGGCAAACTTTGGCATCTTTGAGGCACTGGTTGAGAGAGTCCCTTGGGAGACGGTCCTGAAGGGCAAAGGGGTCCAGGAGGGATGGACATTCTTTAAGAAGGAAATCTTAATGGCTCAGGACCAGGCTATTCCCATGTGCCGCAAGTCGAACCGCCGAGGAGAACAACCGGCCTGGCTGAACGGGGAGCTTTTGCTAGCAGTCAAGAAAAAAAGGAGAGTTCATCATCTCTGGAGGAAAGGGCGGGCAACTTGGGAGGAGTACAGGGATCTTGTTAGATCATACAGAGAGAAAATTAGGCAAAAGCTCAGATAGAACTAAATCTGGCCACTATCATAAGGGACAACAAAAAATGTTTTTACAAATACGTTAACAGTAAAAAGAATCCCAAGGAGAATATCTTTCCTTTAATGGATACAGAAGGGAACATAGCAACCAGTGATGAGGAAAAGGCCCAGGTACTAAATGCCTTCTTTGCGTCAGTCTTTAATAGTGAGTCCAGTTATCCCCAGGGTACTTCACCCCTTGAGCTGGAAGGTAAGGATGAAGAGCAGAACATACCCCCCTTAATCCAGGAGGAAATAGTTAGGGACCTACTACGCCATCTGGACACTCAGAAATCTATGGGACCTGATGGGATCCATCCAAGAGTACTGAGGGAACTGGCAGAGGTCCTTGCCAAGCCACTCTCTATCACCTATTGGCGATCCTGGTCAACAGGGGAGGTCCCAGAGGACTGGAGGCTTGCCAGTGTGATTCCCATTTACAAGAAGGGTCGGAGGGAGGATCCGGGGAACTACAGGCCTGTCAGCCTGACCTTGGTACCGGGGAAGATTATGGAACGGTTTGTCTTGAGAGCTCTCACGTGGCAAGTCCAGGACAAGCAGGGGATCAGGCCCAGTCAGCATGGGTTTACAAAAGGCAGGTCCTGCTTGACCAACCTGATTTCCTTCTATGACCAGGTGACCCACCTAGTGGATGAGGGAAAGGCTGTGGATGTTATCTTCCTTGACTTCAGCAAGGCCTTTGACACTGCCTCTCATGGCATAGTCCTTGAGAAGCTGGTGTCTCGTGGCTTGGACAAGTGTACTCTTCACTGGGTGAAAAACTGGCTGGATGGCCGAGCCCAGAGGGTTGTGGTGAATGGGGTGTAATCCAGTTGACGGCGGGTCACAAGTGGTGTTCCCCAGGGCTCAGTGTTGGGCCCTGTTCTGTTTAATATCTTTATCAATGATTTGGATGAGGGGATTGAGTGCACCCTCAGCAAGTTTGCAGATGACACCAAGCTGGGAGGCAGGGTCGATCTGCTTGAGGGTAGGAAGGCTCTACAGAGAGATCTGGACAGGCTGGATTGATGGGCTGAGGCCAATTGTATGAAGTTCAACAAGGCCAAGTGCCGGGTCCTGCACTTCGGTCACGGCAAGCCCATGCAGCGCTACAGGCTTGGGGAAGAGTGGCTGGAAAGCTGCCTGGCAGAAAAAGACCTGGGTGTGCTGGTTGACAGCCGGCTGAATATGAGCCAGCAGTGTGCCCAGGTGGCCAAGAAGGCCAACGGCATCCTAGCCTGCATCAGAAATAGTGTGTCCAGCAGGAGCAGGGAAGTGATTGTCCCCCTGTGCTCGGCACTGGTGAGGCAGCACCTGGAGTACTGTGTTCAGTTTTGGGCCCCTCACTACAGGAAAGACATTGAGGTGCTGGAGCGTGTCCAGAGAAGGGCAACCAAGTTGGTGGGGGGCCTGGAGCACAAGTCTTATGAGGAGCGGCTGAGGGAGCTGGGGCTGCTTACTGTGGAGAAGAGGAGGCTGAGGGGAGACCTTATCGCTCTCTACAACTACCTGAAAGGGGGTTGTAGTGAGGTGGGTGTTGGTCTCTTCTGTCAGGTAGCTGGAGATAGGACGAGAGGAAATGGCTTCCAGTTGCGGCAGGGGAGGTTTAGATTGGATATTAGGAAAAATTTCTTTACTGAAAGGGTTGTCAGGCATTGGAACGGGCTGCCCAGGGAAGTGGTTGAGTCACCATCCCTGGAGGTATTTCAAAAAGCGTGTAGACAAGGCAGTTCAGAACATGGTTTAGTGGGCATGGTTGATGGTTGGACTCAATGATCTTAAAGGTGTTTTCCAACCTAAATGATTCTACGATTCTGTGACTTTAGCTGCAAAATTAACTAAACCAGGGAGACATACATGGGTCACCTGTCTTCCTGTATGAGTAACAAGTAGGTGCTGGAGGGTGGAATGGAGACATGTTAACGACCAGTGATTACATACACACTTTTACACATCTCTGTGAAATCACTCACTTGTTTAATAGAAGCATAGAGTATAAACCGCAAGTAACTTACTTAGTAATGCTAAACCTAACAAAGATGTACCTAGAGAGAAAGAGCAATAGTTATCCCCGTAATGCTGAAGGTGTATCTTCTCTTGATATTACAGAGTTGTGGTGGGATTTTTGGGTTTGGTGGTTTTTGTTCCCCCTGCCCCCCCCCTTTCCTTTAGCAAGTGTGTGTCTGTGAGGGGGGGATTTGATCTGATTTTTCAGTGCTGGATTTGGGCAGTAGAAGGGCTTCATGGAACTCCTTGGTCACAAAGTAGTAGCAGATGCTATCCAGGCAGCAGTTGGATGTGGCAATACACCTTGTCACGGAGGAGAAGTTCTTCATAACCTGGAGCAGGAAACAGGTAGCTCCGATTCTCTCCATTATGAACCTGCCAAGTACCCCAAGGTAGGCTGGCAGAAAACATATTAGAAATACAATCAGATCTGCATAAATAATGTGAACAGCTTTCTGGATTAATTTCTCCTCTGGTGAATTTGTGTTCAGATGTTTCTTAAGGTTCCTGATTACTTCCATGGAGCAAAACGTCAAGATTCCTAATGGAAGAGTAAAAATGAAGACAATGGAAAGCAGGCCCAGAGTAGCGGGTGCGGTGGTGTCCTTCTGAAAGCAGAGAGTGGCATGTCTCTGCCAAAGCTGTAAGGTGGCACCGATTATCACGGAGACCCACAGAAGCCCACAGAGAAGGGCAGCCTTTGATGGAGACCTGAAGGCCCTGGCTTTCAACGGGTGCTTTATAGAAATGTATCGATCAATGGAGATAAATAAAATTGTGTAGATGCTCACTACCATATTGATAAAATACATTGCTTCTATAAACTGGCAGAGTTCATCTCGGGTTGACTTATTCCAGAGCAAATAAGCCATGGAAGGCAAGGTGCAGATGACGAAGCAGTCTGCAAAGACTAAATTGATTACATACACCCTGGTTTCTGTCCACTTCTTTATCTTGCAGAAGAACACCCAGAGGGCAACAGCATTAAATAGTGCTCCAAAAAAGAAAATGAGGTTATACAGAACAAATTCAAGGAGACGAACATGGTGATATAGTTCTAGATTTGTGACACTGCAGTTGTTGGACACATTCATTGTCCTGATGTGTAGATGTTATATGATATTCTGAGACCTGAAATGGGAAAAGACATGGTAAGACTTTCCTCTTACCTCTTAACACATGCATGGCTCCTATAAAAAAAGGTATTTAAGTAAATATTTACTTTGTTATGAATGTGAATTTGAGTCTACAAAGCTGGCTTTCTCAGTCAGCCTGTAACTGGGATGCATCCTTTGTCAAGTTTTGTTTATGTTTACTCAGTTTATGCGTAAATATCTCAAGGTACACTTCCAATACGACATGGCAGAGAGCTTTTATTAAATAGGGGGATCTTGAATGGGGGTGCAGAAGAGCACTTAGAAGAGCCCCCATAGGTAAGGGGGCCATCCTGTGGCAATGTGGACACTAATTCCTTAAGACAGGCTGTGCAAACAAGGGGAAATTACCCTTAGCTTGGTTTTGGGCTAGGCAGAGATTGCAGCAACCAAAGCTAAAGACCAGTGCAACCCATGAGCAGAAGCTCTTCTACCAGTTCTGCTGGCTTGGGAGACAGACTAGGGGGATGAAGGGCTGCAAGGGCATAGCAGATGTTACTTGGTAGGCATCCTCATGCTCTGGCTCTAATTGGGCAGGTTTCTGAGCCTTTGGGCTGCCTTGCAAACCTGGAGCTCCTGCTCCAAGCTGAAGAAAACAGAGGTGAATCTGAGTTCCTGCATCCCAAAGGTGTGCTTGAAACCCTAAGGGAGTGAGTGAGTCATGTGCTCTCCACTTCCTTGGGAAGGGAATGGGGGGTGGAAGGATTAACCTGATTTTAAGCCCATTCATTCCAGGAGAGAGTATGATTCTGCAGATGTAAAGCAGAAAGATGCACCTGAAAGAGGAAACAGCAGTGCAAAACAAGGCACTTGCCATTAAGGGCTACATTAGATGGTTCCTGTTCAAGGCAGGCATCCTGCCACCCTGGGAAATCCATGAGATGCAAGTAGTAGGTACTGAGCCTCTGTCACACTGGCTACTAGGTGTTTCGCAAGAGTATTGGTTGTGTGAAGAGTGTGAGTTTATGGGCTGATAAAAATCAGCTTTCATCAGACCCCATCCTGTGCAAAGTGGCTTTATGTGATGTGCACTCAGAACAATTCTCTGAACTGATGATTCTGTGTATATGTCACTGAATTTCTGCTTGCATCTAGATGCACTTTGGAAAGAATTTAACCTTTTAATTTAAAATAAGGTTTTTTTACCACTCTAATGGGAGAGCGATGAGGGATCTGGTGAAATCCTACAGCTTTCAGAGATATAGGAAGCGACACCATGACTGAACATGCCTGGTTAAGCAGTTATTTGCCTTAGCAAGCAATGCAGACCTTGTGGTCAGTTGGTAAGGGCACTGCCTGCAAAATCAGACTTCAGTTCTGAAGTAACTGATAAACACACAAATAACTCAGTTGCTGGGGGGATATGTAAGTGTCTTGGGCACTAGCAGACTCCTGTGTAGAGCTCTCTTCCAGTTCTTGTGTGCACAGGTCTGGGTTTCCCAACAGAAGCTTGCTGCCTGCACCCTGGAAGGAAGCTGACAGCTGTCACCCAAGGAAAAACTCTCTGAACTGCAGTAAGTAGCAGCAGGGAGCTGCCACATCATTATGCTTACTAACTGCATGCGGCAGATGTCTTTGCTGGCATGGCTGATGCCCAGGTTGCTTTTCATTTGCCGTGGTCTACAACGCCAGCAGCAGGCTCTGTGCTGAAGTACAATGCAGGCAAACCACTCTGGTGTGCTCTGCAGCGTGAAAGGGCTCTGGCGGACACTGCCTTTGGAGCTGGAGATGTGTACCAAATGCGGTTCCCAGTGTCAGGACTTGCAAGTGCTCCAGGCCACGAGGCAGCCCAGAGGCTGGGAGGAGGAGGAGGGAGGAAATGAGCAGAGGGTTTTAAAGCAGGCCACGTAGCACAGATAGGGTATGGCTGAGCACAAAATATCTTTAGAGATGCAGTTTGATAAGCTAGTGCATCCTGTGGCTGCTGGAAATGCTTAAGGTGGGGTAGATGAGATGGCTGCAGCATCAGAGAGGCTAGGCAGCAACCTATGGCTGTGAGAAAAGGATAGAGATGGTTGTAAAACAGTGTCTTGCTGCTGCTGGAGGACCAGGAACAGGCTGGGGCTCGATGGACAAGGTCACCAGTATCATGGAATGTGTCCTGCTTTCCCACCACCATAGACTGGGGAGAGATGGTCAGCAGCTGTCCCCTACCATGGAAGCTGGTGACCAGCTGGGGCAGAAGGCCAGAGCTGGGCTCATTTCCTCCAGCAGCTCAAGAAGTAGCAGGCTTCTTCCAGACCCTTAACAGAGAGCTTGGATGAAGAGAAGCAAGGCAGAGGTTGAAGGCACAGTGGGTGTCACAGTAGCACTGTGGTGGCAACCATCCAGTGTTTTTCCCAGTGGAATACCTGTGGGGAAGCAGCTGCACTGGAGGGGGAGTCTTGTGTGTAAAATTCTTCTCCCTCCTTGTGGGGACAGCTCAGAAGTGAGCAGGTATCATAGGGGTGAAGGGTGAATGTGGTAGGTGAAATGACTAAGGACAGCACCAGAGCCATGGTGGGTGAGGGAAGGGACCCAGAAGTGAGCAGAGGGAGAGGAAGAAGGAAATGGGGTGGGAAGTGTGAGGAACAGCACAGCATCTTCTGCCTCAACTGCCTTCAAACCTGCCACCTCCACGGCAACTGCCCTGATTTTCACCAACATTCCTATAAATTGAATGGGTATTTGTCAGCAAAGATTTAATAAATATGCTGCACGGGTATGAGAACAGACTCGAACAGGGCAGTACTTCACGGGTGTTAATGTAACCACAGGCACTGCTGGGCAGGCCCTGGGTAGCGAGCTGACCTGGGAGGGAAGCACAGACAGAAAAAGTGAGCAGACAAACTGCCTCTGTGGCAGAAGAGCCCTAGGTGAGGGCCCTGCCACAGCACTTAAGAGGGGGGCTTTTCCTCTCTGTTTCCAAATAGCATAAAGAAATCTGGAAACTGCCTGCTCTGACCTTGCTGTTGTTCACAGCTCTCTCAAACTCAGTGATCTAAGACACAGCACTTTTTCTTTTCTTTTCTGAAACTTGTGTACTTTCAGGCTCCTCTATCACTTCATCCCTCGAAAACAGTAATGTACTCGCCCTAACCACAGAACTGCTTTGAAAGACCCTGGAAGGGGGTGCAAGTGTTCACTTACACAAAAAAGAAATCTTTTGGAATCACTTGTTTCCCATGTTGGATGAATTTAGCTTCCAGTTCCCAGCTGCTGTTAGAAAGTAATATGCCGTGACCTTCCAGGTGCAGTACCTGGAGAATACCTTGGAATAAGAACAGAAACTGAAAGGCTCAGAAGTCACAATGTACTGCATGCACCTCTGCATCACAGGGACTGCACTGCCCTGCAGAAACCAGGTGCCTAAGCCTCCTCTGCCTCCTCTGCCTCCTCCCAGCCACAGCAGGACCCCGGCCAGCAGTTCAGAGAGAGCAAGAGAGAATGAAATGAAGTGATGTTACCTGTAGGTTTAATGCCACAAAATCAGGAGTGGGTCCTACTGGAGGCAGGGCATGTGAGGGCTGTGTAGCCACACATCCTGGCCAGGAGGAGCAGGGCCAGCCAGTGGGGCTGGAGGACAGGCATGGGCTGCCTGTGCAGGGCAGGTGCCTAGCACCAACAGCTCACTAGTACTTGAGGGTTTCTATAGCACCTCCTCCTCCTGCGTAGAAGATTTTACTTCAGTTTGGTCTTGAATGTCAATCTGCTGCCCAAATAAATGGTGGCAATGCTTTCCAGTGAGGTCTAGCACCTCATCATTCAGCACTTTCTAAAATGGCATGTTTGATGGCTATCAGTGGTACTCAGCAACCGTGGATTTGAAAGGCTGTGCTGAAACCTAAGCTGAGCAAGGACAGGGAGATGTGATATCTGGTATTAGATCACCCCATGGAGCTGGAGGTGCAGGGCCCTCCAGCTGAGTGCTAAATTAAGTCATGCTTGCACAGGTCTGGGCAGGGAGGTGGGCACACTGAGCAGCTTGGCAAGTAGTGTAGGCTCTCTCTAGGCTGGAAAAAGTCTCCGCAATGGGGCCAGACACCCACTGTGGAGAGAGGCTCTTCCCCCATCATGGCTGTGCAGGTGAGCTGTCACCCAGGCAGAGCCAGGGAGTTGGAGCCTGTCGAACCCCTGCACCGCTGCAGAGTGGCTCTTGCACACCCTGTTGCAGGTGGAGTTGTGCAACAGTGGGGCACCAGGGTGGGAAAAGGTGGCAGCACTGGGTGCTACCATGGGGCAGTGCAAGGTGGCAGCTCAGCCCCATGCACTGCCTGCATGAGCTGCCAGGGTGGCCCCACAGGCAGGGTGCTGGGCAGGGGGATGCACAAACAGCATCGCGAGAGTAGTGAAAGGGGCTGAGTGTGGCCTTTGCCACGCTGAGGCAGAAGTCCTATGTGAAACACGCCAGGCAGTTATGAAGGTGTTTCAAATCAGGTTTGCCATGGCACACGTATGCAGTGCTACCACCCCGGTGTGTCTCATCTCATCCTCCTGCTTCTCTTCATCACAGCTCAGCTCACTTTCCAAACCTACCTGTCACTTAAACAGATGCAAATGCCTTTGTGTAAGGGGACTTCTGTCTCAAGACTGTCAAGTGTGCCCCTGATGCCGACATAAGGCTTCCCAAGGCAGTACTCCGGACTGGCAGCACAGCAAATTATTGTGTTGAAAAGTGTCTAGTGGGTCATAGGAAACAGGCTGCCACATACACACTTGTGCAAACATGTCCTGCCGTCTCAGTCAGTGCTAGGCAAGTGAAACCAGGCTGCAGACAGCAGGTTGCCCCCATGCATACTGATACCGCTCTATTTCCCAAGGCAGCTGTGCCCACCATCCGTCACTCCCAAAGAGGTCCCCTCCACAAGAGCTTCGGTTTCTCCTGCTCCGTGTGTTTGCAGGGAAAGCAAAGCCCTTGGCCTTGGCTGTCTCCATGCTGGTGGTGCCCACAATCACTGTGAGGTGCGAGGTCGATGATGAGCCCTGCCGTGCAAGGCAGGACAGGGGTGAGTGGTGACTCAGGTCACATGCCTCTCACCCACCTACACACAGCTGCGGTTGTCTCACTGCATGGTAGGGGCCAGGAAGCTCCTGTAGGATGGTGTGGCTCATGGGTGGGCACCTGTGCTGCTGCCTATAGGGCACAGAGGTCTCCCTGGGGAAGCCTGAACACAGTTTGAGGCAGGCTGTGGAAGAAACCCTGCCCATAGCCTAAGTGATCATTGAGCAAGCTGTCAGCAGGGTCCATCCAAGCTCTGTCATCCACGAGCAGGTCTTAGGAGGACAGGTGAGAGACAAGACGGCTGAGTATGCATCCTTCTATCTCTGAGAGATAGAGACGGGGTTGGTGCTGCAGTCCAAAATCAAGCTGTGAAGGGGCATGCACCTCTTGCTGGCCTTGCTGCCGGCAGGACAGACTGCCCAGCCTCCACTAGGTGTGGCAGAAAGCCCTGAGTGGCTCCCACGTGGTTTGGTGACCCCCTCAGATGGAGACAGCAGGATGTCATGGGTCACCTGCTCTAGCACTGAACCCCAAGGACCGGCTGAGGTAGGTGTAGTGGGATCCATCCCTGGCTGGACTCACATGCACTGTCTCCTGTCCGGGAGCTCTGCCCCCCTCATGGACTGAGGAGAGCAGGGTGTCTTCCAGGAGACAGACCCTACCAGCCTTGTGCTGGGTGGCAGCATCTGCAGTTTGTGTTGCAGGGTACAGCCTTTGGCAAGTAGAGGAGGATATGAGCCTCTCCAGAGATGGTGGCTGTCATGGTGTTGGTGCAGCCTTGTGTGCTACCATAAGCATGCATGAGGCTGCAGTTGGCAGTGGGGATTAAGAAGGTGGTGGCTGACAGTGCCAGCACTAGAAGGAGATTGAACTCAGCGCATGGAGGAGGGAGAAGGGAAGGATGGGTGTTTCATGGTAGAAGGTTGGAAGTGCAGGTGAGAAGCAGCTAATTTGGAGGTGGTGGCCTAGGAAAGAGCCCCAAAGAGGGTTGTAGGCCAGGACGGTGAGGTGGCTGGCGGAGAAGACCATGGATGTGGGGACAGAGATGGAGACAGGCCGGCCGTACAGTCAGGACTGATGTGCTCCACCCTGCACAAAGGTTGGAAGTGGCCAGGGGACACAAAGACATGGCAGGAGGGGAGATGGTAGGTCTGTGCCAGTAAGGCCAGCGGCACCTGCCTGCAAGCAGAGTGTCTAGCCTGGACACAGGGATTTGGTCCTCCAAGGAAGACAGGAGAAGGCTGTGCATGCCAGGTCCTCCTGAGGACCTGTATATTTTCCTGGCATTTTTCACCAGTCTCCCACTGAATCTTAGTGCTGGAGGATGCTAAACTAATACAAATTGCACCTCTTTGTGTTTTGCTAAAATATAGTACATTAAGCAGGACTAGATGATGTTTTGGTTGTGGTGTGAAACAGGGGCAATGCCTACATGGGATGCTGCAAACCTTCACAAGACAGCTGGGGTGACCTTTGAAGGTACCACCTTTTCCACAGCAGGAAGGCAAAAACCCCCTTCACCTGGGTTGGTTTTTTTCCTTCCCACCCCTCAACCATGAGCATTTCTTTCCTACATTATAAATTTGAAAAGTCACTTTGCTGTGCAATCCTTTGGATATGGAAGGTCTTCACCTTTATTAAAATTCCAAATTCAAAGCTTAATTTATTTACAATTTACATTCACATGTCCAAGGAGAAGGAAAACAAAGATGATGTAAGGATAGCATTGTTTGTAAAGCCAGCTGTGCTTTATTCAAGGGCTGACTGCAGTAGTACCTCACTTGTACAATGCTGTAGAAATATATCATACAGGTCCTTCTGTTTTGAATGAATTTTAAGTATGACCTGCACACATACTGGACGTATCATTAGTGCTCTTCAGGCTGCACACCAGCCTATTCAGCCTTGTTAATGTTGATGCTATAGACTCACATCACTGATTTCGTGAGCTGGAAAAAACCTCCTTTTGCTGTTATGGAAATATAAGAACCATTTTGTTTCTGAGCACCCAGCACTGGAGTGGAGATGTTTCAAGAGCTCCAGCAGATTTTTTATCTCTTTCACTCAACCACAAGCCACACACACACACAAATATTGATATTTGCTAATGGGAAGGAACAGAGGAGAGTGGAGGTAAGCCCGGTAATTGTAACATGTGCTCGCCTGACCTTGTCCTGCTCCCAGGAGAACAAATTGGTTTATCCTCTGCTTTCACCAACTGGTCTGTAATTTGCCTGTAGTTAGCTTCCTCATTTCTAGGAGAAGAGGAGGCACCTTCAGACTAGGAGGAGCATTCACTTCTGCAGTGTAGTACATGTGAGTGTTGTACATGCGAGTGTTAAAGGCACCACACGCGCTGCTGCCTCGTCCCAGGTGCAAGGGTTGCACACCAGCACACTGGCACATCAGCACACCATTAGCCTTCTTGGTGGTTGGTGGCTCCAGCACAGCACTGCTCAAGACCATGAGCTAACGGTGCACTGTGCACCCACAGGCACGCAAAATGGAACAGATAGAGAGATCATAAAAAAAGTCAAAAGCTAATGATACGGGGCCATTTTCTCATTTTCAAAGTCACCACTTACTTAGGGTCCCATGTCCTCAGATGTTCCTGCCTTTACGGACAAATGACCATACGCTGCTATACAGACACAATACAGCATTAAACTGCAAAACTTTTGCTGCAGGAGGCCAGAGACAGGAAAGCAGTCAGAGGGTTCACAGAGGTACAGCAGGGAAGAATGTTCCATAAACATGCATTTTTCAGAAGGAAAATTATCCCATCATTTAAGAACTAGCAGTGACTGCAAAGGAGAGAAAACAAGTTAGATTCAAATCCATCTGTGAGAGACTGAAAGAGTTAATGTCTCAAACATTGTGGTGGGCCAAGTTCTGCTTAAAGACAAACCCTGCACAGCAAGGAACGAGGGTGAAAAGCCTGTCAGCTCAGACTTCAGCAACAGGAGGGGGAAGCCAGCGTGCTGGAGGGTGCACAGCTCCCTGTTCTGCTACGCTGTTCGGATACAAAGATCAAACAATGGCCATGTCTGCAGGGAAGGAGAAGTTACTCCACAAATGACCCCCCAAGCCCAAAGGCTCACAAACTGTTCATTAGCCTGACAAGTTCGGGTGCCTGCCCAAAGGAGGGGCAAGGATGATAAAAGGACACAAACTGAAGCCCCATGTGCACAAGCCCACTGGAACCCTCAGCTGACTGAACCAACGCTGGACCCAGGACCGGTGAAATCTTTCTCTCTCTGCCTTCTTCTCTCTTTCCTTTTCCACAATCCCTACACCTCATCTCTTTAAGACACAAAACTGTTGACCAAGTCTGAGACTAAGAGTGGATCCAGCCGCCCCAGGCCCTTCTCTGAGGAGGAGTCTAGAAAGCAAGGGAGTCTGCTCCAAACCTTATGACTCAACAGGAGGGATCTCCTTATTCCCTGAATTGATGTATATGGTTACCCTGGATTACATGGTTTACAGAAGTAGTCTTATGCCAATTACTGTTGTTCCTGAGAAACCCTGCCACCTACTGCCATGACTCCCCAGTTCAGTTTGCTTCTGTCATGAATAAAATGTTTAACTGATTGGTGTTGTTTCATCTTAATTTAGCCCGAGGGAATTTCGAATTAAACACGACTCCCTCGTCTGTCCAGTCTGGGTCGTGACACCATCTTGCATTGGTTGTGAAAGGTGATGATGCCTGTGTACCAAAAAAAGCTGCTGTTTCATCTATTCTGTTTCCATTTCCTGAAATGGAAAACAAATTTAGGAATACAGTTTAATAAATGTAAATTTAGGAATAGCTCATTTACCCTTTGATTCAATATTTTCAGAAGGCCAAGGAGCTAACTGATTCTAGAGAGGGAGGTTATGCAGAGATTACTAGTGCCAAGGAGTTATATTTTAACCTCTTCTTCATTACTGCATACCAGAAAAACCACCCATGTTGCTGCTGGAGAGGTGAGCCATGCGCAGGAAGGTAGCAGATAGATAAGCAAAAAATTGCAGAACTGCATTAAATAATACAACATGGCAGCCTTGTTAGTGATACAGCAGTGATGGCTGATAAAGCATCCATGTCACAGCATCACACAGGGTGCTGCCTGCACACTGCCACCGCTGCTCAGCAGTGCTTGGGCTGGCATCCTCAACACGCTGCACCAAATGGGAGGTGGAAACCCGGCAAAGAGCATTTGGTGGCAGGTCCCTGAAGCACCAGCAGTCAGCGACAGCCCCTGCTACTGGGGCAGACTGGCATGGAGGAGTCACTGGGTGGTGATCTCCACCTTATCCCCCAAACAAACACCATAGGTGATCTGTACCAGTCTTCCTACCAGTGTCACTACAAAACCCAACACGTGAAGTCATGTGTGGGCTCAAGCACACCATCCGTTTCCAAACCATATGTGAGGCATAAGCTGTGCCCACCTAACCAAGGGAGCTGGCAGCAGAAGGTGGATGTGACAGAACTGTGCTGAAGGACTTAGGCATGGTGTTTATCCCTCCTGCATGAATATTACACTACATGAACACTGTAAGCACCTGTCTAAGTGAAGATCAATGTCGCATCAAGGATTAAGTGGCTAAATACTTGTTTGTTTCCTACCACAGATACACCAGATCTGTCAATAACATTACACAGCTCCAAAGTACTGGGGCCAGAGGACACACCAGCTAATGATGACAAATGGGTTTTTCCTTCCTGTGTATGCTACCAAGCATTCAATATAATTAAACTGTGCAATTGGAATAACAAGATTTAAAACAAATGATGCTACCCTGAGCCTGCTGGGTGGTGTGAGCTATAGACCTGTCTGTGCATTTATAGAAAATGTAATACATCAGTGATTGGATTGATTGGTAACTTTTGCAGGTCTGCCTTTTACCTTAAAAGATTAAGTTGTTCATGTTTGCTTGCTTTTCAGGACAGAGAAGCATATAAGCATATCTATAAATGTCAACATTTCCTTTTTCTGGAGCTGTGCTGACATATTACAGTCAGAGAATAACACAGAAGAGAAAAGAAAGAAGGTGAACTTGGCCAATGACCACAGGCTCTGGGAGATGGGCCTATTTCCCCCTTCATGGACACAAAGCAAGGAAAATGTGGTTTGGGAAGTTCAGCTCCAGGCTCTGCCACTGGAGTTTAATTTTGAGCTTGGGCATCTTGGCTTTCAGCATCTCACAGTTAAAACATGTGTCAGGGAACAGAGCTGAAAGCTACGCACCCACAGAGAGCCACTGATTTGCATTTTTCACTCTTACTTAATTGCTTATTTACTCTGTGTTATCCAGCTACTCATCACCGGTGAGAATTCAATGTGGCATGAAGCTTAAAAACCCCTGATATTGTGCCACAGAGAGCCTTTTGTCCCAAGCCCTGAAAATGGGCCAGCTTTGCAAGCATACACATGCCCTCTGTGGGCCTCCCACTTGAAGACCTCCATGTTGTCTAGAAACAAAACTTGCGCAGGAAATTTGGCCAAAAAGACACCATCCAGTGGTGGTGGCTGCTCTCCTTCGCAGCCCTCATCAGCACAGAGCAAGCACGGGGCTGTGCAGAACAGTGTGCTGTGGGCGTCAGGGAGTGCATGAGGAAGGCAAACCCAAGAAACCCATAAAGTTGTGCTGGACTCTATTTAACTACGAAGTTTATTTGGCGGCTGTGGTTTTGTCTGCTTTGCTCCATTACATTTCTTCTGTGTGATAGCCTGTCACCACAGCTTCCTACTCAGGAAAGCAGCAAATTTCCCACAGCAACTTTGTGCAAAGATCTGACCACAATGAATTTTTCAGATGATACTGATATGGACCCTGAGCCTGCAGATAAACAAACACAGACCTTCTTACAACGTCAATGCCATCTTCTGCCTATTCAGGGCAGGGTTTCACTTGGTGTTAGTCAAGTGACTTCTAGACCTGCCAAAGTTTTGTTGTAATAGTCACAACAGCCTTTTATTTGGGTTCCCCCCTCCCCTTTACCTCGCCCTGTTTTTAATGGTTTATATACTTTTAACAGTTTAAAATGCTCATTTATCAAAGTATTGGTGTTTTTGGAAAAGGAAAGCCCTCCTGTGGGAGGTTGGTCCTCAGGAAACATCACTGGTATCTCCTGACTTTCTTATTTAGCAGGGCCTGTCACTGAAACATAGTGATGTGACCAACTCTGCTAGCACTTGTCCAGTTGCTTCAAGAGATCTGAGATGGGTTAAAGCACTCCACATCTCTCCCAGCGATGGGCCTGTGTTAGCAGATTAGTACTAACCATTCATGAGATAACATTTTGGGGTTACTTGCTGAGAGCCTCCATCTGCTGCTGATGTCAACACTGCTGCACCTGTAGAAGCTCATGAGAAATCCCCACCTGAAACCTGAGGTTTCTCAGCAAATCTGATGCTAGCACTGTCTAAAATGCACCCTTAAAATTCACCGTCTAATGCAATACTTTATAGAGAGCAAACTTGTGAACCTTTGGGTCATGCTGCAGCAGGAACTTCTGGGGACATGTGTGCTGCTGCAAATTGCTGATGTGACTTCAGACAACTGCTTCTTTCCAACAGTCCCTCAAACATGCTATATTCATTTCACTGAATCAGTATCTTTTTGGCATTTCGACTAAGATGTGCAGTTACTCTACTCACCATGGCCTTGAGCACAGTAGAGTATGTCTCACACACAGATGAAACCTCTGATCTAGTAGATCTCCTCTCCTCCCTGAAGTAAAAGGTCAAGGAAAAATCAAACTCTTCTGCTGACATATTGCCAGAAGGCATACAACAAAAAGTCAGATGTATTTATTTTTTGCCTCCTAGACCCTTAGGTTTAAAAACTTGCAGGTACAGGAAATAATTCTGCATGGATTATATTACATTACATTACATTAATTTTTAAAGCAATTTTCTAACTTGCTACAAGGTGGCAGAGTTATAAATTGGTTTTATTGAAACTCTGGGCTGCTAAAATACAGTTACTATTAGTGTGCCCATAACCCTTAGTCACCGTAGGAAGAAGGACATTGATCCTATGTGGCTGCGAGCACATACCTGTCTACCTTAGCCATGTAAACCTGTGTGTATATTCAGTGAGCTGGCCCTCAGCAGTGACACGTGGCAGGGTCTACTGCATGGGCTCAGCACACTGCTGAAGGGGCACCAGCCACACAGACAGGGTTTCCTTCAGTGTGAGCAAGCCCATGCCCTGTGCTGAGGAGCCAGCAGCAGCGAATAAAACAGGGTGAGGATGGAGGGGGGCTCCGGGCACAGCAGGCTGGAAAAACTGTGACAGGCACCTCCAGCACCAACCCTGGCCCAAGCCCTCCCACCCTACACCGCTGTGACCTGCTGCCCCACAGCCCCTGCAGCTGTTCATCTTTTTTTCCCACCATCAAACTGTAATTTCCCGGAGGATTGCTTCCTTTTACTACTGCTAAAGGTTAATGCACAGGCTCAAAGGCAGGGGACTGCTCTCCCCAGCAGAAACCACCACTCTGAGAGAAACTCTCTTCTCCAGGACTATTCCAAGCACACTTTTGTCTTTGACATTTCCAAATTCATGGACCTCACACGAAATGCAAGCTGTATTTTGTTCCCTTTTACACTAGCATAAATCCAGAGTGACACTTTAACAGCTGGACAGACCTAGAGCCTCGTAAAGAAATACCTGGGGCCAGTAAATTCAAGCAAAATTATGTCCTCTGCTTGAACAGGGAAGAAATTATTTACTCAACTTGCTTATGAGCTGAATTCAAAAAGTGACGGTTCCTCCTTTCCCTTCCTCTCGGTTACACTCATTTCATTGAAAACCTTTTGTCACAGGAAATCTCTGCTTGATTTGCTTTCCTGATTTTGGATCATTGCATTGCTTTTCCTCTAAACAGCAATCAATCTTCATTGCGCTTGCAGGCTATTTTGCAGTAGCTCTGTGGGGAATTAATACTACTATTTTTCTAATCATCCTGTTGGATTCTATAACAACGCAGGACACCAGAAGGTTATATTCAGGGGAAAATAGTGTCTGAACTAGGTGTCTAAAGGTCATTTTTTAACTTTGTGTCATCATTTGCAGCTTAGACAGTTTTTAAGTGTGAGAGTTTGCATCCTCTCCAAAATTTGGGTTAGCCCCACAGTGTGTGGGCAGATCCTTGTGACAGCAATGTTTCCTCTTGACATTTGGGTACTTACAGCTCCCATGGCCTCAAGCTCCTCTCCAGGGAAAGGTTCAGCCCATACCTGAGAGGGAGGCAATCATCTGTACCAATGCAGGAGCAAATGAAGTCCTAAACCCAGTTGGGGCTATTTTTAGGTCCTACACATACACAATAAAAGTTGTTCCTGCCCAAAACAATTTGGGGTTTAAAATCCCCAGTTCTGAGAACACTGGCATGACTGGCATGAGTCAAAACACGGCACAAGCAGCCCTACCAGTGAGCAGCGCCTGGCGTTGTACACGTGCCCAAAGCAATGCCACATGATGAGCCCTACCTGCCGCAGCCAACGACCCCACCAAAGCGTCGGCATCCAGGACAGAGCTTTTGCTGTATTTTTTTGATATTTCAGGATAGGTCTTTGCAACCAGTACTCTGTACTTATAAAGTTTGAAATGCCAGAGCTTACAGCCCTGGGTCTTGTTAAATCAGTACCCGTGCAGCGTTTCCAACCCAACCAGAGTCTGCCGTGGTACTCATGGTGTGTGAACCTTTGTTGTGTATGTCTCCTGCCTAGGGGACGCACACAAATTAATAAAGCTTTGCCATCTTGATCTGCTTGTGTGAGCAGGGGTTGGCAGGGCAGTTTCAGGGCTGAGAAGAGTTGATTTTCCTGCGAGCAAGCCCAGCTCTGCGGCAGCTGAACTGCACTGCTGAGGAGATGGCAAGGGCTGGTGTAGTGTTGGGGGGGGACCAGAAACTGCAGGTTTGCCCAATTGTAACCCCAGCAAATGCAGGCGTTTACTTACAGCTGCTGAGAGTATCTTCAGCTCTTCGTAAAAAAAAAACAAACTCCACAATTATCACTCTGTTTTATGGGATGGGCTTCTTGCCCTCGTACTCTTTGATGTGTCTGGTGAGTTTATGCCCATCTTTGGTACCTTGAGCTAAAAAGTGCTTTGCTGACACCAAGGTTAAATTCATCTGGGGGAATTAATTTTAATTAATTTTAATTAATTTTAATTAATTTTAATTTTTAAATTAATTTTAAAATTAAAAAATTTAATTTTAAAATTAATTTTAATGCAGCCAAAGAGGGGAAACTGGCTCATTTGAGATACTGAGGTCGGTCTGCAGATGTTCCCATCAATACCACAACTATTAGGTGTGAATAACACCAGGCTCTGGGGAAATTCACTCTTTTATTTTGACCTATTTGAACTGGTCATTTATCAGAGTAGCGAGCATCACATCTTGCAAGTGAGGCTCCTCTGGTGCAGCTGATGGCAGGAACCCCCCAGCTTGGCAGGAGGCCTAAGGCTGTTTTGCCATTTACCTACAAGAAAAATGACACCTGAACCACAGCGGGATGTATAGCGTTTCGTGTGCGTAAACCACAATTTATCTACATTTCCTAGCCTGCCAGGCATGCAGCAATACTGCAGATTCTAGTACAGTAAAGGGTATTATCTGCTAGACATTCTACAGTTATAAGACTTCAAAGGTACCTTATCTGACAGAGGCTTATAGACCATAACACACACAGTCATTTCCACTGACTCCCTTTCCTGGCAGCTCCTGGTGCCACTCCTAGAGATGGCCACATATTTAGCCCCCTAATTTTAAGAAAATGTCATAACAGAGCAGTGCATGCAGGCAGACGCTGCATTTCCAGAGACCCCTCTCTTACTGATACCTCTGTCAGACCCTGGTGATGCCTGAGCCTCAGGGAAGCCCAGCCCTGCAGATGCTACACGCTGTCCAGGGAAGTGTGCCACTGAACCCAGCCATATGGGGACAAGGTCTTTGGATCCTGCAGTGAAGTGTGGCAAAGTGGCATGGGAGGACAAGATAAGGCCGCTGGGGATGGCAATGAAAAACTCCTGAAGTTGCAACTTAGCACACACCCGGCGAGCACCTTGGGAACCTGCCTGTGCATTCCCCGCACACACAGCATCCCCTCCTGTTCGGTGGCTGCTGACAGAGCTTACTCTGTCGATGGCATTAGTGCCACCGCACAGCTAATATTGAGGAGTGGCCGTAATAGATCACTGCTCAACAGCTCGCCCCAGGGAAAGCACTCCCTTTGCGCAGCTGCTTCTAACAGCTTAGTGACCACTGCAAAGTTTCAAAACTCCCCAGCAGAAAAGTCTATATAAATTTAAGAGAAGATTCCTGCTTTTAATGAAATTCCTACACATTGTAAATAGTTGTCATGAAAAATCAAAGAATTATTGCAGGACCACATTCACCTTTCCATACTGAAAGATGTTTAGACTGAACTGCTGGGGAGTGCGGATATGCTGGAGGAAGTTTTAAATACTTGCAGTTGGACAAAAAGAAGTTAATCAGCAGGTCCAGAATTACTCTTGGGGTCCAGCTGTGTGTAGCTGCAGTGCCCCAGGACACCCTGGTTGTACATCACCTACCCCTAAACCTTTGCCTAGCACTGTGGCTGTGGCACGTGTGCCCCCTTCAAAGGGGAAAGTGGCAGCTGACACCAGGCTCAGGATGTTCACCTGGGTTTTGCAGCCAAGTGCAAAGAGGTGAGCAAGTAATCTGGTAACCTATTAAATGGCCTTGTCTAACTCTCAGCTGGGAGTTTTTTGCAAGCCACATCCACAGCCAGTGCCCCCCATGCCCTGAGCTCCTAGCACCACCCTGCACCCACGGCACCGGGGATGCTAATGGCCATGGGAGTGGGGCAGCTTCGTGTGCACCCAGCAGCATCAGATGGCTGAAAGGGAAAGACTCCCTCTCTATTTGCCCTTTCCCCATTCTGAAAAAAAAATTTCTGGAAATATCTGTAACACTCAGAGTGCAGGCACCTCTTTGGCTTTTAGCACACTTCCAGAAGTCTTAATAGGCCTTGAAAAAAGAGGCAAAGAAAAAGTCATTAAGCTTTTTTGTTGTTGTTTTCACAGCCTATTTATCTACCCTCTTTTTTGACAATCTTTCATGACCATCATAGGGCTAATAATGCAATAACCTGCCTTAAATGCCAGTAATCTTCCTGCACTGCCCGATGCTGCCCTGGCTGCCTGGCTGCCGTGGGGGACTGCAGGCGAATCCAGCCTTGCTGCACAAGCCAGGGTCTTCCAGCCCCCCCCCCCCCCCCCCGAGAGGGGAGTATTGACACTTTCTGCATCCCAAAACATATATAGCTGTCACTGCAAAGACCTGACTTGTGGCTTAAGGGCAGACAAATGCTTTGCTATGTTAAGTTCTGCCAGGGCACTGGGAGACAGGACAGACCGTAGAGGCTCTTTGGGGACCTCTTGCTTTGAAGGCTGGTCGTGGAACAGAAATTTTGGGGGGGAACATGATATTTCTACTCCTGTACAGAAAAAACAGGGCCATAAGAAGGAAAACAAGAAAAAACAGGAGAAAGTAAGATTTAAGCCTTTTAACATTTGAGACAACAACATTTGTGAATCTGTGTCAGTGATCAATTTTATAGGATATATATTTTTACAGCAGTGCATCCTAGGTATCCCTTTCATGTCACTGCTCTGCTGTAGCCTTCAAGCTGTGCTGGGGGAGCTTCACCTGCCGTGCACCCAGCTGCCTGGGCCACAGGTCAAGGAAAGAGTTCAGTGACTCCAATCAGCCAAAGCCTTCCCTGATTCCTGTTGAGGTTTCTGCATGGGGAACACCCTGTTCCTGTACCAGGTCCTCTTTCAGGCTGATGATACTGGCTTTAAGATCTCAAGCAATGAAAAATTTATTTTGCTTTTTCTTTGTCTTTTTGGTGTCTAGTTGCCCTCAGTGCTAAATTAAAATCTTCTTTTCAGCTTGGTATCCATCAGTTTTAATTTCCAGGCTCCCTGAGTCACACTTTCCTCTCCAGACCCCTTCCCTGCATGGAGAAGGATACTATCTCTTGACTCTGCTGGCTCCATAAGGATGACAGTGCTGTGCTCACCCTTTTCACAACACCCTGTCTTTTTGTGAAGCTGAAAGCCTAGAGAGGAGTACAGACTACACATCTGCACTAATAAAAAACACCAAGAGCAAGATTTTTCAAGGACATCTGAAACACTACTGTCTGGGAAGCAAAGTGATACAGGCTGCTTGCAGCTTGTTGTGAGAACTGAGCCTGCAGCTCGGGGCTAAGGTACACTAGGCTTCTCTAAACTCAGTATAATCAAGCAGACCTCAAAATATTTCCTTGCTAGACTATGTTACTTTCTTATTCCTCTCCGTGACCACGCTCAGACCAGAGACATTACTGGAAGCCACATAGATTTCGTGTAGCATGGGGGCTACTTAGAGAATGTGACGGTTTTGGCTGGGGTAGAGTTAATTTTCTTCACAGTAGCTAGTATGGGGCTATGTTTTGGATTTGTGCTGGAAACAGTGTTGATAACACAGGGATGTTTTCGGTACTGCTATGTAGCATTCGCTACATATCAAGGTGCCACGCTTAGATCACTGGTCGGCCCGGACCAGGGAAAGAGACAGATAACACACACAGTGTGAGCGCCAACTTCCAGCTTTTATTGCGCAGTTAATTCCTTTTATACTAACAAGGGGAGGTGGGGTTACAGGTACATCACAAGGCTGCGACTAACCCTCTAACTTTCCGTGACAACGCGAGATCTTCCGAACGCCGACCCCTACATCTCTCCCCTCCCCATGACGAGTTGGCTTCTATTGTTATGAACAATTCCACACAAAGAAATAACTATATAAAGTGCCATGAGTAGAAACATATCTCTACAACTACTTTAAAACACTCTATCTTAAACACCCGTAAATATCCCATGTACCCCGCAGAGCAAAAAGCTCCTTTATAGAAATTCACACAAGAGGTAGACTGAAAGTTAAGACTTGGAAAGAGTTACTTCTATTACTCTATAAGGCTTATCGTTGGTGTGTTGATGTTAAGGCTTAATGTCCGAGGCACCTAGATTCCTGGCTGCGAGTTCCGACAGTCGGATCCCATAAAGGCACGTATTGATGGACTCTGAGAGGGATGTCATCCGGATACCCAAGGTGTCATAAGCCAGGACAGGATAACAGCAATCTGTAAGAAAACTCAAACACTACGAGGTTAAGGCAGGACGAATCATACGACTAGGAACCCATTTCAGGACCCCTTCAGGTGTCTGTACACAGGCATACCCTCGCCCGCGCTATGTTTAATCAAAGTATGCTTAACACACTTTTTACCTAAAGCAAGTACTACATACAAGTACTGGCTGTATCAAGAAGTGGATTCCGCACTGACTCACAGCATTCCTTAAGTTCTCAAGGACTTTCCAGTGAAACGCCTCCCTCTCTCTCTCTCTCTTTTTTTTTTTTTTTTTTTTTTTTTTTTTTTTTTAACTCCCCTCCAATGCCTCTGTAACAAACCCCTCAGTCTCTGTAAGGCATCCTGTCCCTCCCTTGCCTGTCTCTGTGGCGCACTTCTCGATGGCTGCCGTATCATGCCATCCATCCTCTCCTCATCGGAATAATCGGAGTCTATAGCTGCTGGTACCGCGCGCCAGTTTCGGAAGGGCTCAGCCAAGGGATTAACCCGTTCCGGCCCAGGAGCGGCAGATGGCGCAGTTGATGGCACAGCAAGAATAGGCACAACAGGGCCAGGCCCCGCAGGCAAAGGCGCAGCCAGCACAGGCTCAGTAGGCCCGGCCCGCACAGGCAACGGCCCGGCCCGCACAGGCACGGGCCCGACCGCCGCAGGTATAGGCTCAGCCGCCACAGGCACTGGCGCAGCCTCCGCAGGCAAAGGCTCGGCCGCCACAGGCAAAGACTCGGCCGCCGCAGGCACTGGCGCAGCCTGCGCAGGCAGAGGCTCAGCCTCCACAGGCACTGGCTCAGCCTGCGCAGGCAAAGGCTCGGCCGCCGCAGGCACTGGCGCGGCCTGCGCAGGCAAAGGCTCGGCCGCTGCAGGCAAAGGCTCAACCTGCATAGGCTCGGCAGGCACAGAGTCAACCTGCATAGGCTCGGCAGGCAGAAACTCAGCCTGCTCTCCCGGCAAGGGCGCCTGGTTTCCCTCGCCGGGGGGTGGTTCCCCCGCTACTACAGTTTTTAACTCTCTCAGCTTCTTGAGCTCCCCCTCCGGGGGCGTTCTTTCCTCCCATTCCTTCACCTGACGGTACAATTCCCCCTTAACATCCCCGCCGGGAACCCAGTCCAGGAGGCATTCCCGCAACTCCTTCAGAAGATCCTGCCGTAACACCTCCCATGCCCGCCGCAGAGAGGGCCCATCCAGTCTCGCAGGTACCGTCTCCACCGGAAAAAACCCTATCTCCGCCGCACCCTCTGAGTCCACGCTATCAGTCAGAGAGGAACCGCTCCGCGAGCCCCGCTCCACAACCACCTACTCCGTCTGATCTTGTCCCACCGTCCCTGGGGGCACTATCCCCCGTTGTTTTCGAACCGGCGCTTCATCCGCGAACAGGATAGCTCGCGCCGCCGACCTGCACTCCCTAGCCTTTTGTCCCACCTTAACTACCCCCTCCACCATGTCCCAAGCTCGTAATCGTTCCGCAGCACCGTGCTCACCCTCGAGCGCCGACTGAAGCAACATGTCCCGAACCACTCCCCAATGTGGGGGGCTAAAAACTTCTGTGGGAGAACTCATCCCTCCCCGGCGCAGCACCCATTGGATGCATTCGCCCGTGGGGCCCCTCCTAATCATTCCTCGGGCACCCACCTCATTAGCCAACCCTTTCAACACCTTAATCACTTGCGCAAGTTCCATCGTCGCCATGGCAACCGATCACGTCGGGGTCACCACTATGTAGCATTCGCTACATATCAAGGTGCCACGCTTAGATCACTGGTCGGCCCGGACCAGGGAAAGAGACAGATAACACACACAGTGTGAGCGCCAACTTCCAGCTTTTATTGCGCAGTTAATTCCTTTTATACTAACAAGGGGAGGTGGGGTTACAGGTACATCACAAGGCTGCGACTAACCCTCTAACTTTCCGTGACAACGCGAGATCTTCCGAACGCCGACCCCTACACTGCTGAGCAGTGCTTACACAGAGCCAAGGCCTTTTCTGCTTCTCACCCCACCCCACCAGCGAGCAGGCTGGGGGGGTACAAGCAGTTGGGAGGGGACACAGCCAGGACAGCTGACCCCAACTGACCCAAGGGATATTCCAGACCATATGACGTCATGCTCAGTATATAAAGCTGGGGGAAGAAGAAGGAAGGGGGGACGTTCGGAGTGATGGCATTTGTCTTCCCAAGTAACCACTATGCGTGATGGAGCCCTGCTTTCCTGGAGATGGCTGAACATCTGCCTGCCATTGGGAAGCGGTGAATTAATTCCTTGGTTTGCTTTGCTTGCGTGTGTGGCTTTTGTTTTACGTATTAAACTGTCATTATCTCAACCCACAAGTTTTCTCATTTTTACTCTTCTTATTCTCTCCCCCATCCCAGCCAAGGTTGGGGAATGAGTGAGTTGCCAGCTGGGGTTAAACTACAACAGAGAACAACCACCAAACCAGCAATGGGCAAAGAAAAGGGGTGTCACAGGGACTAGCAGCCCAGGAGAGGTCTCATTTTAATGGGACATTATTTCTGAGAATCAGATAAACTCTGTGTGTGTGTGTGTGTGTGTGCATGCACACTCTTGGGCAGCAGGATGGCTCGGTGCAAGCTGTGCCAGCTGTGGGACCTCCAGGACAGGCACAGATACTTGCTCCTGCCTTCCCCCACCTTCACCTTGCCAGCACTTTGCCTCCCCACAGACATCCTTGGGAGCAGCATCACTGTAGCTGTGTCCCAGGACAGCACTACCACAGGCAAAGCTTGTCCCGAGCGTCTAATTAAATCTCCGCTGCCTGTAAATGTTTTCAGCTATTGCTATTTGTCCACACACTGCAAACCATTCCTGCTAACTTGGGGGGAACTGGCTGCTAATTAATAGGGCTCCTAAAGGCTTCGTTACTATCCACGGCTACTGTTGCTTGAGTTTTAGTTAAAACCATTCTAATTTGATAACTATTACTGGCTAGAAAAGGGTAAATAGACCAAAGCTGCTGCAGTCACAGCAGCAAAAAGTTTGGAAACAAAGTTCTCTGGAGAGGACCAGCAAAATATATTCGATGGGACAACCCGAAGCGATCCCACAGGAAGCATCTGAGTGCTTAAAAAAATAGGTCATTCTAGGCACTCAGCACCTTACTACAATCCTAATGGTGTTCCCTAATGGCAATCACTAATATTTATAACAATCTATACCAAAATAAAGAGAAGACAGCAACTCATTGCAGGCATAACCACTGTTCGAACTCACCAAGTCCCTTTAAGATACTTTGGGGCTACCAGCCCTACAAGGAGATGATGATTTATAAAGAATTAAAAAAAAAATCTTTGAGAAATAAAAAATACAAGCCCAAAATTTGAAACAAGAATAAGAAGGACCAAATAGAAAAGTCTGTTCTAAGCCTGCCTATTTATAGCAAGGAGTAGCGATTGTTCACATGGGAATTACTCACACAACCATTAGGAAAATACTGGTAGGGGTTGGGATCACTGACCCCAGCACAGCCAGGGTGATGACCTTCCAGCAGATGCCTGGCCATAACCTGCATCTGGTTTGTTGACCCCTACTCGTGTTTTCAAGCAAGGCTGGACAAGGCAGGCAAGTACCCCAGCCTTCCCAACACATATCTCAAAGAACTGGGGAGCTGCCTCCAAATCCAGACAGAGCCAGCCATGCAATCCCAGGGAGACATTCAGAAAGCAGTCAGACTGCTAAACCTTTGAGGAAATCACATTGATTTCTAGCAGCAGCGAGAAAGAGCTGGGAAGCAGAGCAGGCAGTATGTTCTTTGTGACAGATAACGCAAGTTTAAGTCACAAACTTCTAGAGTTTTGCATCTCCATAATTTCCCAGTCCTTTCCCTGCAGCATTTAATCCTATATGATTAATTACACCATGATCTGCCAAGGTGAGAATAGATGGGACAAGAGAGAGCCACGTACAAAACAATAACCGTTATTCACATAAGCCTCTTTTTTCATGTAAAATGTAACTCTTCAAATACTGGCAATGGGAGTTATTTTCATTACCATATTTTCACTGGCTGTAATTAGTCCAGCAGGAGGATTATGACCTCTCTTACCACTCATAGGGAAAAGATAATTTGCCACAATGTTGCTGACTTCACTGCCATTGAAGGCTCCTGTTGCTGTTCAGGGCCGTTGGGAATCACTGGGGTTGCAAGGGTTTCACTCACCCCTCGGGTCGAACGCCGTGGGGGGTCCCTCAGGGAGAGGATGGCCCTTGGGGACTGCCCACGACCGCTCTCCAGCACACACGGTCCCCACGCTGTACCATGTACTGCCACCACATCATCTCTGCAGGACTCACTGTGTGCTGTTGTGTTAAATACCTGAAAAATAGCTGTGCAAGAGGTTACTCTGGGTTTCCTCCAGCCAACCCCCCTGTACACCTCCCAGCAAACAGCCCCGACTCCCATACAGCCACCTACATCCTGCCAGCACATCACCCTGACGGCTTTCCCCACTCTGGGTGAAACCCATTCACCACCTTCGCCATCTATTTAATGACCCACAAGTACCAGCCAAGGGCCTGCACAACACAGGCTGTATTTCCACGACAGGACAAGGTATTTATAGGACATGCACCAGTGGGAACCACAAACTGGACAGTGTTGAAACCCAGTAGGAATTGGCTGGATCCCTTCCCTGCCCCTTTCCAGACATTATCAAAATCTTTGTGTAGGAAATGCATTTTTGGATACTAGCTTGACTTTCATATTCATTATTCAACACAGCAGCACAGCAGCAAAGCTGTGGTCGCAGCAACCCAGCACCCATGTACATGCTGCCTGCGCATTGCCTGGCTGCTAATGCTGCGTTTGCAGCTGCAGTGCAGTCATTCGTGCGTCCACCAACAGAAATGTCGTCTTCTTGGGTGGCCTGGGATCCTGCCCTTAAACCCACTGCAGAACCCCTGAGGACTGCCTTTTCTGCCACCCTGCAAAACTCTCCTGCCGGTTCCCCGAGTGGCTGCATGCCCTGTGCTCCCCGTGCCACCATGATCAGCCATGAGAGCTACCGCAGGGTGACCACAGGGATGCTGACCACGCCATCCATGTCAGCCAGCCTGCAAGAGCAAATACAAGCATCTTCCAGCCTGATCAACAATTTGCCAATCCCTACGTATAACGCAGGGCACCACAACAGAAAGCCATTGAACAAGAGATTGATCTGGAAACCACATTCTCCCAGGTCCCGCTGGCCCTTCAGCATCGCTGCCGCCCTCCATCACAGGGCTGCTCTGTACTTGCCCAAGCAAAATGGGGTGCAGGCTTACCCTCTGCTTGGCTGGCATGTCCCAGGAAGGGCTTGAAGTCCAAGTGTCATGAGCATCATATGCTTGTGTTTTAATTTCAGTCAGCTTTCGCTCAGCCTGGATTCAGGCTACCCGAAAAAAACATTTCTCCAGTGATTACATTCATATTTTACTAGGAGGGGACCTGTGCCATCTTGTGGCCATTGCTAAAATAGAGGCAAACTTAACCAAACTTAAGAAAAAAACCTGCTGCTGGCTGCACCCCCTGCCCCAGTCCCGGCCCCTGGCACCCACCTCCGGACACACCACTGCTGCGGCAGCTCGGCAGCAAAACAGGCTTTTTTTTAATAAAATGGAAAAGAGAACTGAAGTGAAATCAGATGTGTTTCTGCTTGAAAATATGTCCTAAATTTACCTCTGACTTAGCCCCCAAATGTATGCCAGATGCCATACAAGAAGGGGCGAGCATATCCGTGGGGTGCCCCCGGCACCCACACCCACACCGCAGCCCCCCCGCGCCAGGCAGGGCGAGAGCTGCTCCGACCCAGGGCACGAGGTCCCGGGCCAACCCAGAAGGCAGGAGCACTGCCAGCAAAACTCGCAAATCATCACATCACACGCGTAACAGAGCTCTCGTCGTACAGAAATTAATCCTAAATTAAGGTGGGGAGGTGCAAAGAACTCAGGACAAGTATATTATTTCTTTACCTGTGTCAGGAAGGATGGAAAAGATCTCTAGCAGAAGATCAGCAATGAAGCAGAGAGGGAAACCATCGAGACTATATGCATTTATGGTTTTTTTTTCTCCCAGCAAAGACTAGTGGAAAATGTTTTTGACACTCTCAGCAGGCACTTCTGCTGCTCCCCCAGTGCCCAAATGGCACCCTGCTTCTCACCAGGTACCAGCTCTAGACCAGCTCAGAAACCTTCTAAGACATAAATACGCATTGTTAAAAATTATATAATCCACTGTCTCTGCAGAGCAGGGGAGACCTGGAAAAGGGACGAATTGTCCCATGTTCACATCTCCTCTGGCACGGCCACCCCGGGGAAGGGACAGCTGGCAGCAGCAGCAGGGCTGGCCCCCCGGCCAGCTGTGCCCCCCGCCGTGCTTGCTCTCCCTGGGGCCCACTCCCACCCCGGCAGAAGGTCCTATAGGATGAGTCATCCTTGCACGGTGCCATAGAGGGCTGCTGCTGGTCCTCGGGCTGAGAAATCCCCGCATCTTACTGAATTTAGGGCTGCAAAAGTTACCGTTTTTGCAAGCAGCTCTTCCAGGCTGCAGCCCATCCTTCATGCCTCAACTGGTGAAACTCTGCTGTTAAGCCAG
Organism: Buteo buteo; assembly: GCF_964188355.1. Lineage (NCBI taxonomy): Eukaryota > Metazoa > Chordata > Aves > Accipitriformes > Accipitridae > Buteo > Buteo buteo. Next base: position 27,255,075 of record NC_134177.1, read on the forward strand.
AGGCAGAAGCTGGTTTTTTTGAACAAATGACATTTCCCTCTTGACTGTTTCTATTGCAATTTTTTTAACAAGAATTTACCCTTCCTGAAACATCCCCAAAGAGCTGTCATCAAGATAAATGTATTTAACATTGCTAGTACCTTTCTTCTGCCTTCAAAATCCAAGACCTGCTACTCAAAGGAACTTCAGCACCTTGGTATTTCCAACCAGCTGAAAATCAATAAGCTGCAGGCTCTTAGGGAGCATCTGTAAATAGATTTCTGTGCTGTTAAGCTCCCAAGTCAATGACGAGAATGGAATTTAGGAAAATAAGTCCCACAGGCTGTATCGCAATTGGATGTCATCAGGCGATTGGAATAGCCAGGGATGCAGACTAGACCCCCAAACTGAGAGCAACTGAGGATGCTTGGCCACAGGTCCTACACAGGCAGCCCAGTTTTCCACCTCTGCAAAGTGCAAAATGCTCCTTCTCTATCTTTTTGCCTTGCCGAAATATCTCATTCCCTTGCTTTCCTCTTCATTTACTATTTAATGCAGCAAAGGGACTTGGCATCTCATTTGCAGGGAAGGTGCTGTGCAGCAGCATGTTTGTTTATTTGATCATCTGGGAACTTGGCTGAAATCACACAGCTGCTGGGGAAACTTGTTTCTCCCCTGAAAAATCAGTAGGAATTACCTAGAAATAAATGTGAAATCTCAAGAGATATTTTTAATAGATTTACTTTTCAGAATACAATTTCACATCCAATATATTCTCTCATTGCGCTTTGTTGTAGTAGGGTGTGAAAATTCCTACTCCACAATATTCACCTAGAAAATCACATCACTTAAAACGAAATGGTCAGTTTAAAGCAATTTTGTATTATCAAAATGATTATTTGACACATTTTCAGTAAATGGTCTGAAACATCTCAAGCCAGTGGAAACCACCTTTTGGCTTTATTGCCATCGGAGGCTGCAGCCTCTTTTCATGTCTAATCAAAGCTTCCTTTGAGAAACACACTGGTCCTGATTTTTACTTATATTAATATTTCTTTTATTTCTGTTAATATTTATACTATAATTTCCATGCAGGTCATGCAGATTATCTAGTGTTCTTGAGCATCCAACAAGCCAGCCACACGTGACCTCTGCCTGTCATCTTCATTTTTGCTTGCAAAGCCCTTTGTCTGCCTGTGCAGGCAGTGCCCTCTGTAAGCAGCTCACCCTGAGTGCTGTATCTTATGTACGCAGATAGGGGCATGAAAATCTTGAAATTAATCAGACACTTTTTAAAAAAGCAGACAGAAACTTACATTCTATGGGCCCCAAAAAGTAGACCCATCAAGCAATAATTATTGAAAGCGATCTGAAGTAGGGTGGCAGGATATTATCACCCTATCTCCTCTAGCCCAGCCACTTCCCAGTATCAGCCTTTGGGAGGCTGCGCCCTCAGGAACAGAGGTAAATGCTATAGACTATACCTTACCTTGTCAGGACTTGACTTTGGCCTTGCCTATCTGATGGAATAACTAGAGTTGTATAATCCTAGCCATGTAAGCACAATAAAATCATACAGACAGATTTCTTTTTTCAATTAAGTTTGAGGATCAGATACGTTCCATCATTTTTTATCTAAATGCATACTCTTAGGCAACCGACTGCATGCGTCACCTGCCCAGTTACATTCTCGGTCTTCAGAAATGCTCATGAGAAGACAACACCACTCTGCTGGACCGTGTCTGTCCTTACCCTGACATACCCTTAGCATCCCAGAGGGAAGGCAAGGAGCAGCCAGCTTTCCCAAAGCCTAGAATTTTGCTTTTTTTTAAAATAACTTGAAAGGCCATTGAAAGCAGAGGTACTCTGAATTGCTTCCTCCCCATAATAAACAAAAGAGAAAAAAGGAGATGGGGGAAAAAAAAGAATAAATCACCCTTTACACTCTCCTTTTCAGTACTAATTGCTCCTAGCAACCAAGCTGCAGGAAATTAGACTAATGCCTTTTTTATTCGCAAACACAGAGAAAAATCCCCTTACAGGTCAAACAGTGTGATTTTTTTTTTTTTTTCCTCCAGGACAACACATTAAAACACCAGACCATGCTCTCCTTTCCGAGGGGTGGGATATGGCCAGAACCTGGCTGGGTTGCAGGAAGTACCCTATAGATTTTAAGAGATTTTAATCTATAAGGAATGATTTATTCTACAGCTGGTTGGCAATTCAAGCTTTACCCCTTCTTTTAGTGACCGGAGCATCGGGATTGTACTGTGCTCTCTGCAGCTTTACTCTGACAGGCTCCATCTGGCCAAGCTGAGACATACATCACCTAGTGCTACAGCTACGTGCGTTTTGTGTTTCACGTAACTCGGTGCCTAAACACAGCCGACTCTTTTGTTCTGACCTGAACTTACTTGTGTTCCCAGTCTTGCAGCAACTCATTGAACTATGAGACCTTGCTCACTAGTGAGATCCCCCAGACTGGCCTCAGCCTCTGTGGAGGTCTCCAAGCAGCAGCTGTGGGCGCAGCACAAGACAGGAGCGCACTGAAAGACACTCTTCCCCTGGCCCGCAGCGCTGCGGACGCTCGGCTCCCCCTGAGCCGCTTTCGGCTCTCCTGGCTCTCACCAGGAATTTTATTTAAACAGACTCCTCTGGTGACACACACCCTCTTCCCACTTTCACAGAACCATCTTTTCCCTCCAGCAACTGAAATTTCATAAGTCAAGTCACTTCCATTCCTCTGTAGTGTCTGCCCTTGCTGACACACATTTTGTTGTGAGAATGCCATGTTCTCGAGGTCATACATCATATGTCTTTTCATCTTTTGCCTTGTAATCCCTTTTGTCATTATTGTTTATTCATACGGGAAGCTGCTGTGTGCTATAAGGCAGGTAAGTAGATTCCTCAACTGCCTTTTTACTGTGACCCTAAACGAAGCAGAAACCAGTGACCACCATTTCCCACCTTTATAACTTCTCTGCTGTCTGGTGTGCTGCCACCTTTGGAAACTGGCTCTCATGTGACTCTCTTGGTGACAGGCTCCAGTCCACCAGGGCTTTGAAAGTCACGCTCAAGTGTAAACAGCTGGAGGTCCCTATGGCAGTTTTGCAGATGAGGGAAGTTTGCTAGACCGCTCAAGATACTCCCAATTACCCATAATTAAAACTAGGAAGGACTTACCTACCTTGATGAGGTTGGTCCTAGGACTTAAATCTGCAGCAAGCCTATGGAGGGGTGAGCATCACCTGCAGGTTCAGAGGCTATACAATCAGTGGAGGGCATGGGAGCTGTGATTTCTGAAGATTAGTGCTTCTCCTCTGAAAGCATAACAGTGAACCCTGCAAAAAAGAGTGCTAAAAAGAAAAGTCATATGTAATCCAGCTGCTGGCAGGATCCAGGCAAAGCAAGGAGATGCAGTTTAGCAAAGACAAACTGTAAGGCAGTCCTGTGACATGAAACTTACCCTTTGCACACAAAACAAAGCCAATCCATAAATGACCATGAGCTTTTATTCCCAAGATAAGGGATGTTTGCTTTTAATAGTGCTAACCCACCCAGTGCAACATTTGGTACCCAACACCGTCGGGTCAGCGCTGTCAGGCAGCTGAAAATGCTGATGCAGAAGTTTTGGTTCTCTCGTGAAGAGCATCTGCATTTAGTCACGAGTCCTAGGGAGCAATGCACCAGCGCTGCCTGCTCATGGCATGGCGATGTTGGGAGAGGACCCAGCAGCAGCCTCTCTGTTAGGGACCGGCCTGCAGGCAGGCATGGACCAGGCAGCTCAGATTGGGCCACCCACTCTCCCTCAGCACAAAGTGAGCATTTGCCACCCTACACAGCTCCGCGCTCGGCCCCTGCGCCCCGGGAGCCCATCCCGGGCTGGGCACAAGCTCCATCAGTGCTATGAGATCTGGCTTTGTCTCAGCTCCTGCAGCAAATGCCTGAAAGATAAGGAGTTAGATAAAAAGCACTCTATGAGCCACATTTGCAGATGTAAACATTTAACTTAACCTTATTATTGCTCGGGGACTTTGGGCAGAATTAAATCAAATCAGTAGAGATGTTTGAGTTATTCCTCATGGCTTCCCAGCCTGTCATCTCATTACAAATACCTTTTGTTCCCTGTGATAGCAAGCTCAGTCCTCCTTGGTCATCCTTTGCTGGGAATGGCGGCTGCTCCTGCACCACCACTAACCTGTCCCCTGAATGCAGGCAGGGGGGCTGGCTCTCATGGAACTCCAGTTTTTCCATCTTTTGAAGCTAAAAATACTGGTTTAGAGGTGCTGCTTCTTGCAAGTCATTCACAGCAGCTGAGGCTGGAGCAGGTAGTGCCTGCAAGAGAGGTTCTTCCTCTCCAAAGCTCCTCCACAGGCAAGAAACAGCAAGAAGACCTGGTCAGAGAATTGTCCTCTGTGGGAAGGTTGTGCTGTCCAATGGTCGGAGTGATCTCCATGGCTCAGACAAGCTCTCCTGACTCTGCCCTCTCCAGGGCAGGCAGAGCCTTTATTTCTGCCGGGGCTGCACCTAGGTGGGAACACTGAAGGGTGTAGTTTTCGTATTAAATACTCCTCCCACTGATGCATCCATTACATAAAAAGTAATTTTCGGGCTTAGGAGAGCTATCTGTCTTCAGGACAGCTTTAGACACTCTCATCAGGGTGAGCATTAGTTCAGGTGGCAGCAGGATTCCACAGCTTTAGCGGAATCCTCTGCAAATGCAGCGAGTGATGGGATCCCTTCAGTGATACGAAATGGTCCTCCAGTGACCACAGTGGCATGGAAAGGGGACAGGGTGGTGGCAGGGGCTGTTGCACCCCTTGTCAGACTGGGTGACAGGTCTGGAGGTCAGGAGCTGCACTTCCTGGGCTGTCTGGTCCTGCAGGGACCCCAAACCATGGGAAAATAATATGAAAATTATTCTCAGATGGGGAAGTGCCATTTTTGTGCAGTTTGCACAAAGTCTGCACATGCGATGTGTTATATTTGTTGCATGACCCTGCGGGATGGGCTCCTGAAGCCCCAGCACATAGGAGAAGAGCCAGTTCTGAGGCTCAGCCTCTACCACTATCATCATACCTGATTCGCCAGACGCATACTACCTCTGTCTGGATCAGAGTTATCTTTCCACGAAAGGGGATTTTCTAAGAAGAGGGAAAGTCAAAACCAGCCAGTGCTGCCAGATGCACCTGGGCTCTTTTGGGAAGCTGGGAGGGAGGAGACCTGCAGGGACAGTGAGCTCCAGAGCCTCTCTCCTGCCTCCTGCCCCGGGCCCACTGCCAACTCCGGCTGCTCCTGGGCGGTGATGCTGCCACTCAGCTTCCCCCATGGCAGCAAGGTGCAGAAGCAGCAAAATCCCTGGTGTGTGTAAGAGGGAGGAAAAAAAGACTGAACAAAATAAGCTTCACACACAAGCTAAATATTTAAGGAATTGAACAATGGACATTTGTGCTTTTAGATGATCCCAAATTACAGGCAATACTCTGTAAGCCTTTTATCGTGCTTTCAGCTCCTGCTGTGAATAGCTTCCCGTAACCGAGGTTATCTGCACCGCTTACAGGAGTAAAATTGTAGTGGGAGATTGGGGTGTTTGGTTTCAGCCAGGCATGAAAAATTATATCCTTTCACTTGACGTTTGTATTTTCATGCTCTGGTTTCTGACATGATTGTCATCACAGGAGATATGCAGTGATGCTTAGGATCTTGGAAATCAGACCAGGCTCTCATATTCTCCTGGGCTGCTTGCAAGCAGCTGACAGATCCCACCGTCTTGCTTCAAGCTCACAGTTTCCTTAAACCTTAAGAAAATTGTCACCACTAAGAGAGGATCCATTTTTGCCCCCAAGTCTCGTTTCACACTGGCAGGCAATGGCCAGAGGGAAGGGTTTGCTCTGAGCCATTTCAAATGAACACCAAAGGAGCTTGAACATATTACAGTACGCTGTTGACAATAAATCTGAATACTGAAAACAACCATTAGAAAATGAGGGGTATTTAGGTTTCCAAATACATTGAGCTTTCCTCTTAATTATCTCCTTTCCAAGAAGTCTTTCTGTTTTGATGCTGATTTCATACCTCCCATGTGAAGTAGGACCGAGGTGAAAGCAAAGGCTACTGCTTTACCTGGGGGGAGGCTGTTGTGCTGCAAAAGCACGATGAAGTTGTATGGTGGCAGACAGCTAGATGCGAGGGTTTACCTCTCCTTCCTGAGGTTCCTGCACAGGAGGCTTCACCGCAGTGCCTCACCGGGATGGCAAAAGCCAGCTTTTCCTCCCGTGGTCATTCCTGTTCCCAAAAGGAAGCTGCTAGCAGAAACCTGCAGACTGGGGTTTGCTGCAAAGAACAAGGATGCTTTATAATTGCCTTAGTTTTGTTAGCAGACTCTCAAGAGCCTGTTATTTCCCCTCTAGCTGAGTATGTAGCTTCAGATGAGTACACAGGATCTCATCCACACTACATGCCACAGCAGGGAAGCTGTAATCCTTCAGCTCAGATTGACTTAGAAGTTAACAAGAACGACAGAAGTGAAACAGAGCCTGGGAGACACCCAGCAACCAGGCTGAGCAAGCTGTGAGCAGCAGGAAAGCAAATCCAACAACAACTTCTTATTTCACACAGCCTGGTGTCCCTAGGAGGTCCTAGGAGCCCGAGCAGGGTGAGAGGACGTCGGGCTAGCCCATTTCAGTGCTCAGGGTGAAGCACATGGGTGGCTGCTTGCAGCTGGGGAAACCCTCTGGGACATGAAGCTGGGCAGCGCAGGAAAGCTGGATGCATCCTCCATCCTAAGTCCCGTGGCTGGTTTGAAAAGCTCAGTAATATCTATTATATTACTCCTTCAAAGCCATTCTAGCCAGCAGAAACAGTGTGCATGGACGAGACTCTCAAAGACAACTTTAGTGATGCAAACAATTCATGGGCTACCAAAAATTATAGTTTGGGATTTCTTCTAGTACAAATACTTGATAGGCAGTGTTAGGTTCACCCCAAGCTCTTGGATGTCCTGAAGAAGCAAGAGATCTTTATGGCTATTCTTGTGTTTCAGCAGTGGGCACAACCCAAGGCATGGGGTGTTAAGATGCCAAGTACATACCTGCTTGGGTAAACCATCTCATTAAATGTGGTCTGCATCCCAAATCCCCTGATGGAAATAACAAGCTTACTGAAAGCGACACAGGCAGCAATTCCCCCATTGCATCCATGAAACTTGCAGGAGACAACCATTCTGCTCCCAGGTTTCAGAATAGCTGTAGTCAGCACATAAAACCTTAAAAATGCTCACTGGAAACAGACAAATCGTTTTTTGAACACAGGGGTTAGAAAGTCATTATTTAGAGGCTTTGACAAACTTGGCAGAGTCCTCTTACATGAATTGTCAGAATGCAAATATAATCGATTCCAGCTTTTATGTCACTGTATTACAGTGTGTGGGGTTTTTTTTCCCCTTAATTCACTGACAGGCTACTCTTCTGTCATCTCCTTGACAAATGAATCTGAAGTCCTGCCTCCAAATTATTGGCCAGCGTTCATCCTAGTAGATTTGTACATGGGCTCAATACTCTTGCTTTTCCACGCAGAATCCTGCCCTGGGTTGTATAACATCATAAGTGCAGTGACGCAAAGCTTCTAAGGTTTAAGGGAGGTTTAGCAGCTCTTTCATCTCAGACTCCAAATCTGATCAGATCCCCAACTTTCAGTTCCCCTTCTTGTCGCACCCTGCCGAAGCATCCTTCTTCGCAGAGAGAAAAGGAGAAGCACAGTGAAGCAGCAAAGCCCATCAGAGGTCAGGTTCTCTGGCAGGGTTGCAGCCTTATCTCCTGTTCTCCAGCTGACACTTGCACACCAGCCAGGGAACTGGTACCAGCACTAGCGGCCCATGGGAAATTCATGCCTGAAGCCATGAACACCCATGCCAATGCACAGGCTGGCCCGCTGGCACGGGGAGGGCGAGCGGGCAGACCAGAGCCCCAAGCAACGCTTGCTTCCCCCAGCACCTTGCAGCCCTGCCGGCTACATGGACCAAAGGCATGCCAAGGACTGTGCTGCAGAAATAACCACATGTGGGCTCTTAAAGCGTATCCAGGCTTGTATGGTCCTCACCACCTGCTGCTGGGCCCTCTGAGCCCTCTCGCTCCAGCAGTAATCACAGGCAAGGCAGGAAAAGCCAGCATCTAGGCATGGTTTCCATCAGCCCCCTGCCCTTTTGGTCCCTCAAGTTACAGAAAGAAAAAAAAAATGCAGGAAGGCATTTGATGTATTACATATTAATTTCATTACATTGATCAGCAAGTCCAACAGTTTCTAATGTTGGGGTAATGGTTTCATACAGCTTGAGCAGAGGAAACTGGGGTAAAACAGCGCTGTTTTCCAGCAATTTCCTTCCACTGGCAAGAAAGGGAAAGGGAAAGGATGCCACGCTCATCCTCAAGCATTTATCTAGACAATTACTAATGCTGCTGCAGTGCTTACCCAGAACAAAGTGAGACTGAACTGGGGATGTGAGACAAACACATTCCCAAAGGCAGGAAGCATTAAAGCTCAAGTACTGAAACACTTCAAGATGTCAGATAAGAGAAATCAGTCTTAAAACAGCTTAACCCAGAGGACCGTGCAGTAACAGTGCAGCCCCAGTAACCGAAGAGAGCAAACACCTTTAGAAACACAAAAAATCCACCCACACTCAAAATAACCAAGGAATTGGTTTTCTTTGCTTCATTTAACTTCAATCCCAGGGAAAATGCAACTGTGGGATACCTTTATATTTTCCCACTCGAATGGTAGCAGGCATTCTGCTCATTAGAGCTGATTATACTTGGTTTGTCTCTGCTGCAGGTTCCCCTGCAGTAAGTGCTCCCTCTGAGAGCTGGAGGAACTCTTCCATTAGCAGCAATACCGGTGGGCACTGGAAGATCAGACATCTATGTGAACACAAAACACATGTACCACGAGGGCCACAGGCCCATGGTGGCTTTGAAGCAAGGGGCAACACTTGCACCCCTGGGTACTGTGATTCCCTGTGGGACTTGCTTTGACGGCAGGGCACAGCAACTGTCACCGGCTTTTCCAAAGAGCTGGAGGGGACATACCTTGTGGTCTGCCACTGTGTTTGTGTGCAGTGGAGATCTGTCCAACAGCTGTCACTTACCTGATGAACACACATAAGGATTTTTCTAGTTGAAAACAAAGCAGCTGTGAACGTGTTTTGTTTTTTTGGTTTTTTTTCTCCTCTAGCTCAAATACTTTTCAGCAGGTGCTTCAAAAACTCAGAAATGAAGTGTCCAAGCATTTGCAGTTAGGGAAGCTAAGTTTTGCAGAGCACTTTCACCCCAGAGGACAGCAGGGAGCAGCCGTGCCCTGCAGGCTGAGCAGCACTTTCCTTCTTCCCAGAGCACAGTCACCAGCCAGTGCCAGAAACCACATTTTCCTCCTCCACTAGCTCTTCGTGATACTCTTTTGTGTATCGCAGGGCTGCAGGGCCAGCTCAGGCTCACATCCCTTGCTGTGCTACCTACCAGGCAGCATTTCTGTCCATCCTATTCTCTGCCCCATCACTGTCCTGGGGTTTCATCCCACGACCATCTAACCTGCAGGAAAAGTGTGCTATGGGAAAGAGAAAGGAGAAATCTGCTCCCAAACTATGCCGTTTTATCACCAGGCAAAACAAAAATTAACGAGGAGGCTCAGCAAATGAGCGAACCCCACCTATCTCTAAAGCAGCAGCCCTCGCAACAGTCCTTGAAGCACTGGTTAAAATCCCCCTAAGTCAGCAAGGCAAATGCAAATTACCTCTCATTAGCAGTTGCCATGGGAGAACACCCTCTCACCCATCAATCCTTGGTCTAGTGATTTGTCTTCTAGGCTTGGCAAAGAAAAATATCACAAAAATTCAAGTCGGGGAGCAAGACTCGCTGCCTCAGTCTTCCAGGACGACTGTGACCGGCCCCCCCTGCAGTAAGCCTGCACCCGAAGGGGCTCCCACTTGCTCTTCGAGCTCAGACAGCTGTGGGTAGATCTGCAGGGGACTGAATGGAGAGCAAACCACTAACCTGGAGCACGGAGCTATTTCAAGCCTAATACAGCTCTACTCCAAACACCACATCTTTTCCATGATAGCAGCCAGGTTTCACCCCCAAATAATCAAATACTGTACCTGAGTGTCCTGGAAGATACAACAGACACACCACCACATGACCAGCTCTCTGGGTTCACAGAGAGGGCTCCCTCTTCCCTAGGAGAAGAGGTTTAGCACTACAAACACTCCACACACAGAAGCCCAAGAGTCTTCTCAGAGACCTCCTGCAATTGCAAAGGTCCCACTTAAGAGTGCACATCAGCATATAGCTGCTATACAGATATACTTGGCTGTTATCACATATACTAGTGCTAATTCAGTTAGTTTGCTTTTAAAACATACCCATCCTGGAGCACAGCTATTGCCTGTGCTCTTTGGGAGACCAGTACAGGGTCTCCTGCTCTCCTGGAAGGGGAGGCAATAGGACACCCTTCCTCACAGCTGGCAGCAGCCACCAGGTCTGGGCTTTGCTGCATGCCAGGACTGAACCTGCCTGCCTGGACACCCCAAAAGACACTCTGGACAGTCTTGGGTGAACATATCCTGAGGCTCCTATTCTGCTAGTATTTGATTTTATATCTAGAAATCACATAATGTTTGAGAAAACTTCCTCTCTCAATGAGAAGAACATGCTATCATCACAGTCATTACTGATTAATGCATCAAAGAAAGATGCAGAAGGGGAACCAAACTAGTGTGAACATAAGTAGCGCTGAAGTATTTTAATATTCATTCTCACTGACAGATGTGCTATGCAGATTAATAACTCCAAAGGACATGCTTCCTTCGAACTGTAAATATTTTCTGCTTTACACAGTTAAGCACCCCAAAGTGTAGAAGCACACCCACTGTGTTAAGAAAACTCAACAGAAGGACAAGGCAATGCTTAGAACCCAGAAACCTCCCAGCAGCACTGTGCCGTGCTCGCACTTGGTACTTGAGCTTTTGCAAATGTCAACCACAATGAATTATTTTAATATTTTGATATTTAAAATTAATAATTAACCCTTTTTAGTGATTAAAAGACCCCTCCTTACAGTTATGGAGCCCTCTGTTTATATAGGCAAGTGAGGAACTGAATTTAGATTTAAATTTTAATCTTAAATCACATGGTCTATCCTTGTGAGGACAGAGGTGAGCGTGAGAGGATGCTGTGAGCATTTTGAGGGCATGTCTGAGCCACAGAGCTCTCTCCCTTGCACAGCACAAGGCCCTTAATATTACTCATCTGGCATCTTCCAAACCCTCTGAGAGATGAGAAAAATTACTATAGCAGAGGTGAACGATGTCAGCACAGTGGATGGAAATGGATTTCTTCTTCTCTCTTTCCCCTCTTGCCTCCCTATAAGCTTTGGCAGAGGTTTGCATTAATATTGGAAACTGCAACTTCCAGAGAGCAGTCGGTAACAGTGGGGCCAGGTCCCTCTGCCCATGCCATGGAAGTCCCTGCAGGGGCTGCGTGATCCCTTTCCAATGGGACACAGCTTGAGACCATCTCCTTTTGGTTACAACCAGCTTTACGTGCTTTTAGCCAAATTTCCACAGTATCATTCTTGTTAATACACTTACCATGGGAGATTTTCCACAGCCTTCATTTATTGGAAAAAAGATGATTTGCAGAGGCAAATCTTCACCTGACTGTTGGAGCTGGGCAGCACCCAGAGCACAGCCTGAGAGTCAAAAGTTTTACTTGGACCCACCAAAAGGGAGTTGTTAGTGTCCCCTCTGTATGAACAGGCAAACTTCAGATATCCTGGCATAAACCCAACTCATTAAGGTATATGAACATATAGTGCGTTGAGGGTTGAAATTGGAGGGTTTTAAATACAATTTGATGCATAAGCATTAGTGGGATTTGGGAGCACAAAACGTTCTGCAGATCATGAATGGTCATAACATTTGTCATCTGGTTCCCTTCCCCTGTAGCACAGCTGAGTGAGCTGGAAGTGTCTACAGCACTCCAAAAGTGATGAGATGCTCAGGTCAGCCCAAATGGTGCCTCAGTAACTGAGGGAGTGAAAGGTAAAACAGCATAGGAAAAAGGCAGGGAAAAAGGAAATATTTGGCTGGGAAAATAGATCACTTATGTGGACTGTTATTAAGCTTCAATAATAAAAAAGCGTTCATCTGGTTGAAGACTTCTTTGCATTTTCACATGCCCTTAGAAGAAAGGGTGCCATCTCTCTGCTGCATGATTCAGAGACATTTGGTCTTGAATCTCTACTTGGGCAAGAAGTGGGCACAGCGGCAGTGTAGGAGAGACCAGAAATGTTGAACAGGGAAAGCAGAGGACCTCCTAAGTGAATCCAATCACGAGGCTCAGCTCCCTCAGGCTACATCACTTTTGCAAAAAAAAGGATGGAATTCTGGTCAAAATTAATTAGCGGTTTGAGGCAAAAGCAATTTCTCACAGATGTTTTATGCCTCCTTGTGCATAAGGTGTTCCATTACCCATAAAATTACACCGAGTCACAGGCAAGAAACCAAGCACCAAGAATGCTGTGGTCACGGAAGAAATGTGCAACTGCTACAGAAAAGTCTCCACAGCCCTCCACCCGCCACCTGCAGACACCCTTCCGTCCTTCCTGGAAATCCTGAGGAAGGTTTTCCAGCCTTAAGAATAATTGCATTTTTTTGCTCCTGAAACTAATACCAACTGTTTTAAATCAGTTTCCATCTCTTCTCCCTGCCACCAGCTCAGCTTTGCTTGGGCTGCAGCGGGAGCCAGAAGAGCCTCCTCCCAGTTGACCGAAGGCAGAGTGGGGAAGCTCTGCTTGTCCCTGCAGAAGGTGGCAGTGCATTTTCTGTGACTTTTAGAGGACCAATAAACCTTTTCCATTTCATAGCTTCTACAAGGAATCGCACACACCTAAAGAACTAATATGAAAAAAAAAAAAAAATCTTGGAGGGGTTTAGTAACTGCCCTCTTACACATAGGAAAGACCTGGACCCCAACAAGCCCAACCAGCTGGGAACTTGCTTAGTTGGCATCATGCAAGGGGCACTAGAAAAGGTTTGGTTTTGACTCAGACAAAGGAATTTGGGTTTTTGTCATCAGGACAATGATATTGCTAAGCCTCACGAGATGTTAATAATCTAGACCAAGTAAGCAGCACACTGGGAAATTGGAGAGACAGAAGTTTCCATGTCATAAATCAGCACTGTTGCTGCTTTTTGCCTCAAGCTATTTTACATCCTGTCTCCTGGTTTGTTCTTCCTGATTCCTCCTGTGCTGTGCTGCAGTCCAGCCTGCTGGGTTCAAACCTGTTACACTGATGTAAAATCTGTTTTGTGGAGTAAAACCACAAGGTCTGCCAGGAGCAAAGCACTCTTATGGACGAGCATTAAAACAGAAATATAAGACAAAGTTGGCAACTTGCCTTTCTCACTCTTGTTTTCATGAGAAGGCACTGAATGCATGGGAATTTTAAAAAAGCCTAAGCTACGAATCAAAGATTATATGAAAATATTTTCATTATGAATGCAGTTAACATGTTTCTAGGTTTTATGATTGCAGCGAGATGCTTTTAAGCATAATTCAAAGACTCAGATATTAGGAGGGATAGAAAAAACTTCCTTAAAAATAAAAACTAACTGCTCTTGCAACATTTCTGGATGGTAGCATCAGCCATTTATTTTCCATGAAAAACATCAGTATTTCTTCTCCAAGCAAAACTTTTTTTATTAGTAGGAAAGACCATGAGCTACTGTTAAACTGGCCACTGTATGACTGCCCACTGTTTCAGAGCTTCAAGGAAATTCTCATTAAGCCCCAGCAAGAGCTTCTGAGGCTAACTGCTTTCCTTTCTGTAAGCACCCTGTTGACTTACTGTTTGAAGCCTTCTGTCGGGCTTCCATTTCTTTTTGCTCAGCCTTTGCTAAACAAGCCCATGCTTGCAGAGGTAGGCTATTCTCATGCCACAGGTCTCATGGACTCTGGACCTCTTGCCCCTGCTCGCCAGGCTCCCTCAGCAGCCTGCTTTGTGCACAGGATACACCTGATGTCATTTTAAGCACCTCACGGCTCTTTCCAAGCAACACACAGATGTATTGATGTGCATGCCTGTAGATTCCCTGACCTGGGTTACGAGCATCAACCAAGAACAGAAGGCACAGAAACACTTCAGAGGGTTGAGAGTTTCCCCTGAAGCATCTGACATATCTACTGCAAACCCACTACCTACATTTATCAATTCTCAAAAGTAGGGCATAAGCTGATGTGCAGGGACCGTCAAGAAGTCTCACATCCCCCTCAGAAGAAATTGGATTGACCTTTAATGTACAGGCAATGCAATTTAATTGCAACTTTTTTAGGTTATAGTCCGGTTCTCTAGTATGTATTCAAGTAACTGCAGCTATTAATTAGCTAGGGCAAAGTATAACTCTATATATCTGATTTCATAGCTCTCAGGCACTATTTCTTGATGCACAGAATCAAGGCAGTGATGTCTGAAGGTGGTTCAGCTGCTGCCATGGCTCAGGGGTGCCTGTGCTGCCCATTTTAGAGAAATACAGCAACTTTACTCATGTAAGCCAGGGACCTCAGCTGGTATGCTCAGGCCACTGCATACCCAGTTTGGTTGAGATTTTTTTCCCTTCTATCTCCCTTTCTTCCAACCTTTCTCAAGGATCCTTCTCCTAGTCCCATTAGTGTCCTTGTCAACTCTCCAACCTTTAAATACTATGGTGGTTTCACAAAAACAAAGAAACAAGCAAAAAAAAAAAAAAAAAGAGAGAGAAAACATACTCAGTCCTTCAGTCGAGATTCTCAGATCAACCTGGGGATTCAGGATTTAATCCCACTGGGAGCTTCATGTCTAAACCTCCCAGGTGGCCATGGGTATACTCAGCTGTGCTCTCCAGTCCTGGATGTGACTGAGCAATTTCCATACCCATGGCTGAAAATGCATATTTTACTTTCCTAGCAATGTGATGACTCTGTTATTTCTGTCCAGTATGTGTCAGCAATATCAACCAGGAATTTGCTGTGTCCACAATGACCTCTATTTAAACCTGTTCTTATTGTTTGTTGCATTGGTTTCTCATCCATGTCCTTCTCCTGTCTGTGACATCCCCTGCCACACCACATAAGCACTGCATTTGTGAGCATTTCCGCCTAAATCATTCCCCCTACACTAGGACAATGGATGTGTAAGTTCCCAATTATGGTGAATGGAAAAAAAAAAGAGGCAAATTATCACTTCTGCCGGCTGAATCACCTGCAGTTATGTAAAGTAACTTATCTATTAAGTGATAGAGCTCAGCACAGGGACTGTCCTTCTGTGTTCACAGCCATCTCTACCATGGATCCTGTCTAAGAGCAGAAGTTAATACATAGCACAGGCCCATTGTGGTTCACAGTGTCCCAGGCAGAAGCAAACAGGCAGCACAACAAACTCCTGCTGCATCCAGCAAATCCCCCAAATCCGTGGGTTGCATTACAAGAGTGCATACTCCATGAGCTCATATAGAAATGCCTATACAATGTACGGCATTAAATACTTCATTGGCACCTTCAATGTTTGGCACCTTTGTGATCAAGCTTCAGCTGAGCTTTAGTTGGAAATGGCACAGTGAAGACTGTTATGATAAGCTCTCAGATGAAAAGGACAGCTTCGCCCAGTAGCATTTCCAGTACATTAACCTTCTTTCTGCTCACATAAGTTGTCATGGGATGTGACTCCAGCCCATCAGGAAACTGCCTTCTCACTACTCAGCAATGGTTCCCATTGTCAGCCTTTACTGCCTGCCCATGGCAGGGACTGAATGCAGAACAGAGCCCAGGAAAAACATGGTCAGGACCTTACCTGGGTACGGCAGATGTTTGCAGAGATTCCCAACTATTCCTGACCTTTTTGTTAGTTTTCCACCTATGAGATGCATGTGAAAATATCACTGTAAGAGCAAGACGTGACCGGGCCTCCAACTACACTGGAGATGAACCCTCCCAATCCTGCTAACTCGGCATGAAGTTCTAGAGACAGGAGTACCTAAAATAACCATTCATCAGGAGAGTATTCTGTCATGGGCCACAAGTGATGCCTGAAGAGGGACAAACCAAAGTACACTGGACCACACGTGCAACATATGGAATGATCGATATAGAGGCGTCACGAATTTTAGAAAACTGAAACAAATATTTTTTAGGAGAAACAGATGCTCAATTCCCAGCAAAAAACAAAGATGTAAAAGCACATTTTCTGGAGCTGTTTTCTGTACCAAAACCTACAGACGTGGTGAGATTTTTTACTCCTTGCACAGCAGATTGAGGTTTAGATTTTTGACCAAACCAGAAGTGAAGGACACTTTACACCAGCTCAGTGCACTGTCAGGGTAACTCCGCACTAATTCCTGCAGCAGCATCACTGCTGTTAGCTGTAAGCCAGAAACAACCCGGGCTGACTTTCCAGCCTCTTTGGGACAGCAATTAAGGACAAGCTACCTGGGCCAGACTTGTGCTCTTACTTTCCCTGGAAGTTATCAAGACATATCTAAACTGAAAGCCCACAGTGCCACTCATCAGCATCACACAGCTTTTGCCCATCTATAGAAGTCGATCCAATGGCAAGTCTGGGCACAGACCTGGAGTTGTTTGGTACATCTGAGTCACCAGCTGCTGATGATGTGCCAGCAACATTTCAAGGTTGCTGAGTTTGTTCAGTTTTGCAAAAGTTTTCTGCGTGTGCCTTGAATATTAGTATCAAGGTCTCAGGTTTCCTTGACTGACCAGAGGAGCCTCACAATTGAAAGCAAAAATGCTTCAAGAATAATTACAGAAGTAGGAGGATATTCAAACTTCCTGGCCTTGTAGGATGAAAATAATAATTTCCTACTGCTGGCAAGGAAATTAAAACCTTTCCTTGCTTACCCATGAAGCCATTCCATGGCAGCATCAGTTTGAAAACTGCAAGCTTTTCTTTTTTTAAGAAAAGGATAAAATACTTAAAAAGAGAGTAATACATGATATAGGTTTGCCTGAGAAGGGTGTGTTGTGCTGGTAGAACACGCACCATCAGAAATATCCCACTTACTTTATGTTGGTGTTCAACTCAGTGACAAGAAGCAGCTTTTTCTTCCTGCTTAACTGTCACACCACATCAAGATACTCAGAAAGAGATATGGAGACCAAGCAGTACACCAGCTGCCCTGTGACCTGAGCTCTGCTAAAGGGTCCTAAGTGGGAAATACCTCCAGAGTCCTCCTTTCACACCCAGCTAAAAAAAAACAGGCTGGTTTTGATCTAGAAAACATCCAGAAAACATCTGTCTTCTCTGACCTCACCTGAAGCAAGAGGGAAGAGTCATTGGGTTGCCTTCTCTAAAATCAACACAGGCATTACCCTGAGCTTTGTTAATTTGAAGACAGAAAAAAAAAAGAAGCTTTGGTTTTCCTCAAGGTGCACTGCTCACAAGCCATCACTCACCACCTGCCCCGGGTGTCTCCTGGCATGGGAGGGAGGACAGGAGGGTCTCAGGCAGGCACAAAGAAATGGGGATTTTTTCATGGGGGTGAAAGACCCCGGGCAGCTACCTGCCGCTGCCTTTCAGTGCCTCTTCTCAAGAGCCTAAAAATCAAGCGCACATGATGCAAAATGCAACTCCTCTTCCATTTCCATCCCACTATCCATGTGCCCCAATCCAGCTGTTTCTACTTCATCACACAGCCTGAGCACCTTTTATACCAAGTTGTGGCAGAATTTCAAAAAATCTGAACACAGGGAAAATGTCATACAGAATTCATATCAACTCCATGAAATACAATATAAGAAGATAAATGCAAGCTTTCTGTTTGAGATGTCTGTGAGTAAATCTGAGCTACTGACACTCGTGGGTGTCTCCAAGTGAAATATTCACTAAAGGAAATATTTTTACAACTTTATTTGCCTTGTGGCAAATACTACTTTTTTTTTTTCTTTTAAATCACAGACAAGTGTCATAAAAGATTTCATTTGCACATTAACTGAATACTTACAAAGTACTCAGTATCCGAGTTCCCTCAGCAGGCAATTACAGATATGTTCTACTTTTTGAACAGTTTTGGTTTGGTTTTTTAATTAGTCTCAAGGTGACTTCCAGCACACAAATACATCCTGCTGGATTCCCTGTAAAACTGCTTGTAATAGTTTTTTGTGCTTACTGCAGCACTTTGCAGTGCAGGCATTACACAACTATCAGTAAAACGTACAATTTTCAAAACATACTGAAAACTAGGAAACAAGGGTGAGGCATGAGACAGCAGTATTTATATATAGTATGATTTACTTAAGAGTACGTGTGAGCCTGAAGTCCAGAGAAGGAGCCTGTCCTAAATCAGTTGAATTCAACTGCTGACTTTTCCAATGGATTCAGGGGAGAAAGGTCTCTCAAATCCTTGTCCTTCATGTTCTTGCATGTCTCCTGTCCTGCCCCGGTGGCCTCTAGGTATGGGGAATTTCATCCTTGGCTGGGTGCATCACTACTGGTAGGACTCAGACAAGCAGTCCTCCAGGGCCAGTTAGACCAGGGCAGTGTCCCCCTTCTTCCCTCCCGCCCAAGATACTCACATTAAATGCTGTGTAATTTGGAGAAAGCTGGAGAAGGCCGTTCTGGATAAACAGCACTATCACTAATCCTAAATCCAATTGTTCTGTACCAACTGCTAAAAACCCTGCCCATATCGGCCAGCTCTTCTCCAGCCAACAAGATTTCAGATGACCCTCCCATCTTCCACCCTATCCCTAGCACAGCCACTCCAGGAGCTTCCATGCATGATCTTCTGCTCCCAGTATGAGCAGCGTTAATGGTGTATTTGTGCCTCTTTCCCACGCAGGTGAGCGGTATCAATAAAGGGATGGGCCGGACCCGGGATCAGCGCATCCTGGTCATGGTGGTGGTGATGGTAATATGCTTTCTCCTTTGCTGGCTGCTGTATACGACTGTGGCATGTATAGCTACATTTGGGAAACCTGGTCTCATCACCCCTGCTGCCAGCATCATCCCATCCATCCTTGCCAAAAGCAGCACAGTCTACAACTCCATCATCTATGTATTTCTGAACAAACAGGTAAGTAAAATGTTATCCTTATGTTTACTCAGATTCAGTGTATGCAAGAAGTAAAGAAATAATGAGGGGAAATAAAGAGTGTATTGGTGAGATCACTGAAAAAACATATGAGAGGGAAGAACAGAAAAAGGGCTATGAGGAGCAAATTTAATTGACAAGTCTGGAGTTTTGGAAGCTGGATAACCAACTTCCCCCATGTCAAAATAGCAACTGATGGTCCTTCCTTTCCATTACATAATTTGATGAACAGCAAGTTAAACGTGGAAGAGAAGAAATCAATGTTCTGGCAAGCATGAAGGCACCAGATATTGCCTGAAGTTGATTCAGATACATGAAGTCTTGTAAGGATGCAAGCCTTTGCTACCCTACACCATGCTCCTAGCACAGTGCATTGCCCACAGCAACTCCTGTTCTTTGCAACCACAACTTTCTCTTCCCCTATTACTCTTTTAATCACCCCTCAAATCCTTCAATCACTCCTCTGTCTGACTCTGCCCCTCACTACAGCTGGTGGGAACCATGACCACTGAGAACCTGCCTGAAAACACTGCTGGAGGAGCTGACCTTGGAACAGGGGACAGCACAGCTTGCTTCAAATCCTGTGTTTTCCTCCTACCAGCCTCTGCCATGCTAAAAATAGATGTCAGGAAGGTACCAGGCAAGGGGCTATAGGTGTACCTGAGGCTGTACTTCCAGCTAGAGGGCTGGCCTTAGGACAACCTTCACCAGATGGTAAATGCAAGGCAGAGGCTTGATAGTATCTTTAACATTGGGCACAGAAAGTGAATAACTGTGATTTACCATATCCTTCCACAAATTTCTGGCCCTGCCCAGCTCCATCTCAGAATAGCATCCCCCTTCTCTTTACTCAGTCAATATAACATATCAACAACTAAAAGAAAGACACAAAGTCACAAAAGACAGAGAGGGATTGACTGGAGAGGACATGCATGTTTTACTAACAAACCTGAGCAGGGTCATTTTACTAGGGCAGATCCAGTTAACTAGCAATAGAGAACCAAGATGTAGGAAGCAAACTGTTGGGAAGGGTACTCAGCAACCTCTAGCTTAGGAAATTCCACCAAAATGGATAAGCCAACGGACCAGTGAGCACTAAGTATTGGTTCCTGCAGACTTTGGAAGATTTTACTAGTCCAGTTTAAGTGAAATTTGTATAGCAAAGCCCATACCACTGAAATTAATGAAATATCTAATTTTACTACCCATCAGGCAATCCAGAATCACAACATTTGATTACCAGGATTATTCATAATCTCAACAGCATGATTTGCACCCCTAACAAACCTACCACCACATTCCTTCCAAAAGACACTACTCTCTTTGCAGACTCCTAGGAGCTAAAATCCACCTGGCTTCTCAAATACCCTCATCTCCCCAAAGGCGAGACAGTTTTCCAAATATGACAGCTCATAGGACTGACCCACAATTTTCTTTTGCCTGACCCATTTGGTAGCACTGTGGCACAGAAGACAGCACAGCAAGATCTGTACAGAGCCAACCACAGACTGCAAGGGCTTCACAACTATAAGATCTATTTTCTTAATAGAAAGTTCAAGGTTTCACAGATAATGTTACAAAGTATCCTGATACAGTTTTTGCACTTCACTTTTTAAACTAGCTGAAATAGTCAATTGATATTTGCTGCCCCTCACAGAATAAAACATAACTGATCTGTAATGACAAACAAAACTATCTTCTTCGTGGACACTAGTTTTTTCTTTGATGTTTCTATAAGGCAGTTTAGTTTCATCCTTCCTGTCATAGTAAGAAGAATGGCTCTATCATGGAAGAACGCGTGATGCTCAGAATACGTGAAAAGTGCAGAGGCAAATGGCACATACGTCCATGGAAGAAACACCTTGTCACATATTGATTCCTTCCCTTTGGAAACTCTCTAAAAAAATTGCTGTGTGCATAACAAGTGATCCCTTTTATTCAGCCAAAAGAGTGAATTTCAGCCCTGTCAGAGCAGCACGTCCTGAGCATCGCCCTCATCTCCATGATGAACAGCGTGCTGCTGGTGTCAGCGCCGGGGTGACGTTAGCCCTGTTTCAGGGCAGATGTGGCACCTCAGGTCTGATGAGGAAGGCCAGGATAAAAGACCCCTCTAAGCTGAGTGTGATGCTGGCTCGGGGGGATCAGGCTCCATGGTGCTGGCAACCCACCCTGGCACAGGTCACCAGCCACTCCCTGGCTTTGCTGCAATGCCAAAGAGGAACAGAATCACCCACCTTTAGGCAGCTCGAAAAGGCATTGGAGCTCCCCTGAAAATTTTTCTGTACTTCTACCTTGCTGAAAGGTGCCCATAAATACAACCTCTTTTTCTATTCAACACAGAATAGAAGAGAGAAATGCCTCATAACACCATGCAGCTGTCAGTTCAGCCCAAGAGTACCCACTTTTACTTCAACCCTCCTTTTCTCCCCTTCAAAACTCCAGGTACAGATACCCGGGCACCAGTAACAGGACTATTCCTCCTCAACCAGGATTTGATTGCCCTGCCAATTTTCAGTCTTCGATCCCTCCCAGCCCCTCAAATAGAAACTGTGAGGTGAGGCGAGGTGAAGGCTAAAGATGCTGTGCAGATCTGGGGTCACATTTCCACCCGTGCCACTGCCTGCTCGGGAGGATGCCAGAGCCTTCACACAGTAGCACAGGGGGAAAGACAGACCCTCCCGTGATGACTTGTGTCTGTTTGACTGCTCTGAAACCTCCTTGCTGACCCGAGTTTGCATCCCCTGAAACACACACAGCATGAGTTCACATTTGTTAAGTTAATACACTCCTCAACTAGATTCTGGCTTGTATAGTCAGGAGGCTGTCAGGGTCTAATCTCTCCAGATGAAAATTGTTCATTAGATAAAATAAAGGAGTAGATTAGAAGCTTTATAAGGCCATCTATCCGCTTTTCTGTCACCCACTCTGTGCAAAGCTTTCTCTCCTTTCTTTTTCCTGATCCAGTAATAATGGGCCCTGTAACTCCTGCTTTGTGCCTCTTACAGTACTGTTTGTATTTGCTTTTCTTCCCTCCTCCTGCTGCTAATTAGTCCATAGGGCTCAAAAAGAAGGTTTCTTTCTCAGTGCACTCAGTTGTACTTTGTCTGAAAAGTTCCCAGAAATGGCCAAACCAGAAAATATACTCTCCCTTAATCAGCACACGTGGGATTTCTTCAAATAGTGTCAGCTGCACCCAGTGATGCCGGGAGAGGGAGGCTGATGGTGTGCAACTCTCCCCCGCAGGGCTGGAGATGGCTGGGTTTCATCGGACCCCTTCCCCATGCTCATGGAGGGGGAGGACCATGTGCTGGTCCCAGCTGTAGTCCCACACCCAGCACAGGGGAAACTCCTGATCTAGCAGGGGAAAGGTTTCAAAATGATGAACCTTCCCCTTCCCCCTCCCAGTAGTCTATGTCTTCTTGTGCAAGCAAAGGAAATACGATGCTGTTAAGAAAAAACGTCAAGGTGATACACAGCACACAACAGGCAGGAGCTGGGGTAGCCCCTTGTGCAGGGGCAGAGAATAAAAGCCCAGGAGAGGAGGGGGGAATGAACAGAGATCTACGGAGAACAAGCAGAGAGCATCAGAACTAGTCCAGTCCCTCAATCATCTTCAGCTCCATCAGACCACTAAGTCAGGCACGTTTCAGTGATCTTTGCATTCTGGTATTACAGCAGGTGGATAACTTGTTTCTCTAAGTCTGGCAAATCCTCCACTTGAAATGATTTTTGGAAGCTGTTAGGAAGCACAGATAGTAAATCACACTCTCTTGAAAACAAATGATGATGGTAAAGAATTTATTTGAAGTCTGGCAGTAACTGTGGGTGTTTTTACTGGGGCATAAGAAATTCCCAGGGAGTAAAAAGTTTCCATGACACCCTCCATCAGCTCTACTCACTGTCACTCATAGCTTGGGGGAGTACATTGCTTTTTCTGCTTGTGCTCAGCCTTCTGCAGAACTCCCTGACTTCTTCCCTGTGACACGAACAATTCTTTCCCTTCTCCTTTACTATTTATTTTTAAAAAAAAATTCTTTCATGAAACTGCCTGGAACATTTGAAGAAATATTACCATCCCTCACCAGGGGAAAAGCACCCAAACAGAACAACAGCTGCTAGTGCTTCACTGTGCTTACTACCATGCTAAACCTTGCTCCCACACTCAGTAGCAGCACCAGCCAGAGCCAAGCTTATAAACTGCAGCATCATGACCTGTTGATCCTGGTACCCAAGGCAGAGATGGAAGCCCTGAGCTAACTACAGTAACTAGTAACTGCCATCTCAGCCCACATCCTGCTGCAGAGACATGAAGAAGTCTGGCTGACCCACAACTCACCAGCTTGCTCTGTACCTGACCCATTCCCATGGCCAGAGTCTCCATCCTGCAAAGATAACTGCACTGCTTCAAACACCTGCAACCCCAGTTAAATCATGAGAGGCAGTTTAAAAATCACAGGCTAACCTTAACATGTTCATGGGCTGGAAGGATCACTCTATGAAACAACACAGACTGGGTGGAGGAGTTATCTTTTCTACAGATGCTTTCTTAATTACTCTTTTTACTAAATAGATTGCTTAGAGGCAGCAGGTAGACACAAATTAAACTGGGTTTATCTGTGTCAAACACATCCCTTAAGTTCACCAGAAACTTTTACTACTAGGATTACCTACATGCTTTGTTTTGTATTTTTTTTCCTAAATGCCACTTGGTTTTCATCGCTCAGTTAGTATTTTAGCAGCTATCAGTGTTCAGGTTTCTATATTCAGTACGGACCACCAAGGAGTCAATACTCTGAGTTTCACTGTGCTCAAGAGAGGAGGTCAGACAGTAGTCTGACCTTTTTGGCTACTGGATCATCTAACTGGTCACAGAATTTTTATTCCTGTTTTGAGACAGGGGTTTTCTTGACCCCTGAGTAACTGTCAGCACCCCCTGGGATAGCAGCTAGCTATGCCAATGAGCACCAGAGCACAGACTAGCTAGGAGCCAGCCCAGCCCTTGGCAAGCGGGGCTCTTGCAGGACAATCTGTCTGCCAGCAGCAATCCAGCACCCGGGGAGTTACAGCCTGTCTGGTACCATGAGACCCGCACCAGAATCACCCCCTTGCCCTTACACCCAACCCAGGGTGGTTTTCTCCAGCAGCATCCCTGCTGCCTTTTTGCTTTACAACGATTCACGGGGCATTTTGCAAATTCAGGGCTGAGCAAGGACTGGGAGAAGTGCTGCACCCATGGCTGCACCCACCCTCCCACCTATAGTGCAAACAGGAGATGCTGGTCATCCAGATAACCATGTTCAACACTGACAGCATTCCTGATGCTATGGAAATGTATAGGAGATACCTTGAAAACTGGTACAGCTTTCATTTCCCTCTAATTTCACAGTATTTCTAAAACAATTCTATGTTCAGGCTTCCTTCCCTACTTTGGTAAATCAGGCTGGATAAAATCAGAGAATAAGCCAGATAAAATGAGACTCCTAGGCTGTAGCAGTAATTTCTTAGGGATTAAGCAACTAAAGAAAGATGGCTGATAAGAACCTCACTCACCCACGTGAACTTGACCACGAGGTGTGGGGGAAACAGCAAAACCCAGAAAAATAGACAATATTTCCCACAAGTTTTCAAGCTGCTTAATATTTCAATGCTCAGTGGTGAGAGGCTGATGAAAAATTATAATTATTTTTATTACAAAGAAAGTCTTTAATTCCTGAGAAATTTAATTTTCTCATTAAAAAAAGGAATTTCAGCTGACGCAAAAATTGTGTGAAACTTTTCAAAAGCCATTTTCCCCAGCAAGCAAGTCTGCCGACAAAAAAGCTGCATGATTTTTTACTTGGCTTGTTGATTTTACTTTACTTGTTGATAGCAAGAGTTGTTGGAGCTTGTTGCTATCAGCTGTGCTGTACAGAGAATTACCATTAAAGTCAGCTTGGACTCTCAACCCTAGAGAGATCAGCTCTCAGTATTTGACTCTGCATCTAAAATATGTATTTCTTCTGCTACAGGCAAGCTTCCTTAACTCCATGCAACAGCCTCCCTCCACTCTCAGAGGCACAGAATGTTTTGCCATGCAACTGACAAAATCCCTCGAATAATGGATGTTGAACCAGCCCCATCTGAGAACTGAAACCAAGCACATTATGCAACTTTTCATCTTTTCCCTGGTCAAACACAAATCAAACCAGCCAATATTGCTTTCATTGGTGATTCAAATAGCTCAATCCCTACCATGCTTTTAGTAACGGGATATATCAATAACCTGACCGCAAGGCTAGCACGAGTGATCCGTCAGCACTCCCCAAAATCTCCATGCTGCAGCAGACTGACTGTGTTTGCATCAGAGCATGCAGTCAGCTCAGTCAGGTAACAGGCTCCTACATACCTGAAGACAGGCTGAAAAGCATTTAGTCCTTTCTATTCTCTGTATTGCTATATAGTCAGTAATATTTGTATTAAAATAAAAACACAGGATGACTGTTACAGGCCTGTCTGGGACTCTCCTCTCCATACTACTTTTTAATCAAGGGACAATGAAAATATACATTGATCTAAAAAATGAATTTAAAAACCCAACTGCCCCCAAATAAATACAGCATCCAATCTGCAAGCAGGCAAAATGCCCTGTCTGGATTTTAGCACTTTACCTGTCCTCTGTAGTGCTGAAAAACTGCAGTGGTGCTAACACCGCCTTCTTCATGGAGTATCAGCCAAAATTACTTCTTCTATTTTCCTTGGGTTTATTCTTTTATTGATATTCCTGGTTTGTGTACCCAGATGAAGGGAAAAGGCAGGCAGCTCTTTCCCCCCAGCTCCTGCCCCCCGAGACCCCATCCCACCTTAGCTTATAGAGACCTTGACCTCAGCACAAGCTCCCACTTAGCACAAAGACAACTTCTCATACAAAATATTATTACATCCATGGTTTTTTCAGGACTGTTCCAGGAACGTAAATGAATATAAAGACCATATGATGAAGCCTGTCTTACAAAAAGCAAAATGAATAAAATTCCTGCTAACTTGCTGTTCTCTACGTGTGTGCAATAATTTTACAGGTGCTTTTGGGTGCTTCTGAGATGCAAGAAAGCAATCGTGAACTCCAGCAACAAGTCCTCATCCAGGTCCTGCCACGCGCTGCAGTGGGCGCAGGGCGACGCTGGCCCCGCGGCAGCTGCCTCGGCCAGGCAGCCCTCCGGCGAGAGCCCGGACCCCGCCGGGAACGCGCACCCACCTCCAGAAGGGACCCCAACAGCTAAAAGAGCTGTGCTGGTGGCTCACTACGGTGGGCCAACACCATGGCCTGCTGCTGCGTTTGGGGAGTTTGAGTCCAGACGTGAGAGTTTTGCCAAATAACCTTGGTTTATGGCATCATTTCTAATAAAGACTTGCCTGTCTGCTTCCTCAGAGGTTGGTTTCACCAATAAGCCATTTCCCTGTTTCTCAAAGACTCTTCCCTAATCAAAAGCTGGGAGTTTTATGGGAGTTTTGGAAGAAAACAAAATAAAACCCACAGATGCCTCAAGAAAAAGGTTTACAAAAAAAAAAAAAAAAAAAAATAAACCCCGCCATGTTCCGAAGACTTTCCACCAAAAACCAAACAAACAAACAATCCCAAACCGAACAACAACAAAACAGAGATCCAGAGCACTTTGCTGCAGAATAGCTCCAAGAAACACCCTACAGGCAAAGGGGCAAAGCAAACACATTATTCTCCAGTAGAAAAACTATCAACTTGCAGATGGTCTCTCTCTGGTTTGAATTGTACTATATCTTAGAAATCTCACTTCACTTTTCCATACAAACCTGAATAGATTATGCAGAACTGCAGTTAAGAATCAAAGCTCTTCTAAAATTTAAGGTGCATATATTGGATATGTTTCAATGTACAGAAATTGCAGCTCAAGCTTGAGAAACCAAGTATTTAAGGGACTTTTTTCTTTTAAATTATAGCTTACAATACAATTACCATAATTTCCTCATAATATCCAGTGAACAGGCAACTCTCCGAACAAGCAGCACCCAGTGTGCCGAGAGGAGAGTCAGCGAAGCAGAGATGCTCCCAGGATGTGCTGCTCTGCTCCGTTCCATGGATCCTTGCACTGTTCCAGCCCTGAGCAACCACTTGTGTCCCCAGAGGAGTCAGCCCGCACATCAGGGTAAAGCCTTCACCTCTGGAAATCCCCCAGGAGGTAAGTGTTAAGACACAAGCAAGAGTGATTCCAGGTCTTGTTAAATGGTTATCTGAGGATTTGTGGTGCCAAAAGGGCCAGTCACTGTAGGGTATGGACTGTGCAGCTCTATTCATTTATACCAGATGAAATCCTGTAGTATTAAGCAGTAGTGGATACACCGTATTTTTACCCAGAATAGTCCCAGTGACCCCATCAGGAAAGCTGTTGGGGGACCTTTTACAGGCTCTTCCTCCTGGACCTTCTTTGGGTATTGAGGTGACAGATGGTCTCTTCTGCAAACAGAAAAGTGTTGGAAAGCCTCAGAAGTACAGCTGGAGGGAGAATTAAAAACAAACAAACATGGAACAACATTATCCCTCATTAACTGAGCACAATCCCAATATTTTGACAATGTTTGTCATCCCAAATGGGAAAGAAAATATGAAATAGCACCATTCTGTGGAGAATTACTTTTCAAATCCCATCAAACTACAGGGAAATGTCATCTTTCAGATGAGCTTCACACCTAAGTACATCCAC